>NW_021604757.1:43464-52389 GCF_004785775.1 Grammomys surdaster | reverse complement strand
GAAGAAGAAGAAGAAGAAGAAGAAGAAGAAGAAGAAGAAGAAGAAGAAGAAGAAGAAGAAGTTATCAACCTCAGAATGGGGTAGTGGATACGGAATTAGAGGGAGAGGCTTTGGGAGGGGCTATAGGAAAGAAAGGAAAAAGGGAAAGTGTAATTATAATTTAATATATATGTGTACAAATATAAATAAAATAAATCTTTAAAGGAAATCTAAAGAAAATAGTACAAAGAGAAAAAAGGTTGTTAGAATGAGATAATGTAGGTTTCAGTTTATGTTTTAGTTAATCCTCTAGAGAAACATTTTAAGAGAGGAAAGGTTACTCATGGTTTCAGGTTGTAGTGAGCCAGATCTATCATTTTTCAGTACTAGTAAGTCAGATCATCACAGTAATTCATTGGGGCATGTGGGAGGAAAGTTATATACCCCATAGTGGCCAGAAAGCAGGAAGGGAGACAGAAGGTCAAGATATACTTTAAGAGTTTGAACATAGGTCAACCTTTCTCCAAGATGACATGGTTCAATATTGGCATAAAGGTTATATGAGTAATAAATTGTTTTCTGATTGGATCTGCATCCCACAGATTGTCTCTGAGGTGGGAATTCATGCCTGATATCATAAACTCAGGCAAAAGCGCATGGTTCAGTAGATTGTAGGCCCTAGTTGGAGAAAGTTACCACTGTTATTCTGACAATCAGGCACATTGTCAAACAGATTCCTAAAGATTTGTGTTTTTACCCATAGATTAGTGCTGCTCTCAACCTTGGTCAGAGAGGCTTCTTCCTGTAGTGAGTGTCAGCGAATGCAGACATGGTTACGGTGCTTAGGATAAGTTGACTGTTGAGTGCTCAGCCCTAAATGGAACATTTATCCACCATATACTCCTACCAGCACTGAGGAAACATCATAGAAGAGGGGTAAGAGTGAAAGAGCCAGAGGACCTGAGGCATGTGATGAAATGCTGTCATGGCATGACCACTGCATGTATGAACTCAGTGAAGCTATGATTACTTGCACAAGAGCAAACTGACAACATCAGTCAATGTCCATACAAGAAGGACTTTAGGACCTTGTCTATAAAAACAAACAAACAAAAATAGCCCAACAACAACAACAAACCAAAAACCCCTCCAAACCCAACAACAGTAAAAATATGCAAGATACCCTTCAAAGCTACATCCTCAGTAATCTACTTCCTCCTTCTAGATATTGAAACTTCTACACAAAATTGCACCACTGTCTGGGGTCTAAGCCTTTAACCTATGATCTTGTAGAGAATATTTTATATTTAAACCATAAATTACTGAAGTTAGTTATGGTTTTGATCAACCAATGAATAGTTTAAAGAGAGGCCTAATACAAGCATTTTGGATATTGTACAAAGAAACTGAATAGAAGTTGAGAAAAATTTTGGGGAAGATTTAGCATCTTTTCCAATGGCAAGGTTAAAACAGATGGGAGCCTCTAACCTCTGTCCACTGTTAGGACTTGAACTGGGTCCTCTGGAGTCCTTAATACTTGCTTTCTGAATCAGAAGTCAAGAATTAAGTTTGCGGGTGTTTCCGCATAGCATATTCTAGAAACTTGCTGCCTTTAGTGATTGAGATACATTCCCAAAGATGTTTTAAAGATAGATTAAAATCATGGGCAAATAGTTTCTTCTTTTCATAGACTGAATGTAAGTTTTGTGTCCAGGAAAATAGTATAAGTTTCCTTTTAGGTCCTACTTATACCTCAGTAGAAAGGAAGCAGAAGCAGAGAGATGTCTATCTGGGTAAGAGTGCTGGCTATGCAAACATGAGGACCTGTGTGCAAATATCAAATACCCATATAAAAAGTCAATGTTTGTAGACTCTTATTGTAGGATGATGATGATGGAGGAAGAGGAAGAGGATAGTGGAGTTCCCAGAAATAATTAGTTAAGAGTCACAGGACATTTTGATAAAATAATACTGTCAAGGCAAGATAGGTGACAAAAAGTTATTTGTTAGTCAGGGTTTCTAGAGGAACAGAACTGATAGGATATATGTATGTATGTATGTATGTATGAATGAATATAAGTATGTACACATGTATGAATGTATGCATGTATGAATATATGGATGTATAAATGTATGTACATATGTATCAATGTATGCATGTATGAATGTATGTATGTATGTATATATGTACATATGTATGAGTGTATGTATGTATGTATGTATGAATGAATGAATAGGGAATTTATTAGAATGGCTTACAGGCTGTGGTCCAGCTAGCTCAACAATGGATGTCTAGCAATGGAAAGTCCAAGACTCCAGTTATAGTTCAGTCCACAAGGCTGGATGTCTCATTGGTCTTCAGTGTGCACTGGAATCCCAGTGAAAGAGGAGCTGTAATGCCAGTGAGAAAATGGACTTGCCAGCAAAAGCAAGAACAAGCAGATGAAGAGAGTCCATGTCTTTTATATGGACTTCCAGTAGAAGGTGTGTTCCAGATTAAAGATGTATTCCTTCTACTTCAAAAGATTCAGATTAAAAGTGGGTCTTCTCACTTTAAGCAATTTAATTAAGGAAAAATACCCCTTACAGGTGTACTCACCCATTTAGATTTTAGTTGGGTCTCAATGTAGTCAAGTTGACAACCAAAAGTAGCCACCACAATTTATGTCCTTCAAAGAAACTAGGCATTGTCCAGGAATAATGGAAGCAGCTAAATACATTATTTTTAAAGTCAATCATTATCTCAAACCAATTCAACTGCATATGCCATGTACTTCTCAAAGGCACTGAGTCATTTCAGCCCTAGACAGTAGAGTTCCAGGGTCTCCTTTATCCTCTGTTTACCTTGTCCCTGTACATTTGGACACACTCCACAGCACACATGGAGCCATATCCTGGCATTCCCAGATTTCATCTATTCCTGTCCTTCTTCTGAAATTTTAGACCACAGTATCTGTAAAATACATAGGCTATCCTGAGATGGCATTATGAGACAAGGAACCTCCAAAGTTGCTTTTGAATTCATTCTCTGTTGATCATCTACCATTGGGCATGTGGCCTACACTTAAAAGTAGTATGTTTTTCTAGTAAGACTCTCTTGGTGAAAACTAAATTTTCATTTGGAAGTGGTTATCTGTTGGAGATAGCTTCTTGGTTAGGGATGGGGCATGTGCCTTTCAGCTCTAGGACCTCATCTGAAGCAGGAACATGCAGGTTCTGTGTGTGTGCTGCTAGTTTCTGTTAGTTCATGTGCATAGCTTCTGTTGTGTTTATAAAGCCTTATTTCCTTGGTGTCCTCCATCTGCTCTGGCTCTTACACTCTTTGGGCCTCCTTTTCCATAGAGTTCCCTTCACCCTGGTGGTGGTTGGAGGAGGGATTTAATGAGAGACCATCCCAAGGTCTCTCATTCTCTGCGTATTGTCTGGCTGTGAATCTCTTTATTTGTTCATCTCCCACATACTTGAGTTACAGGTCAGATGAATGTCACCATAGCTGTTTTTTATGTGGGGGCCAGGGATCTGAACTCAAGTCTTCAAGCTTGCAGGGCAGGCACTCTCTTAACTGAGCCACTTCCCAAGGTCCCGAACAAGTTATTTAAGAGAAGACATCTGTGGTCCCAGACAGCAGTTCATGAGTATCTTCTTCAGCAGCATCTCTATTTGCAGAAGCGCCAGCATCCTTCCCCAATGGTTCATTAGCTTCCAGGAAGCAAACAAAGGGTCTGGTGATTGCTTTTCACTTGATCTTTGATTTCCTTGAAGGATGAAAAGTGCTGTTAGGCAGTGGTCTGATGGAGCTGGAAAGCAACCCTATCATGATCATCTAGTTGACATCCCTTTACCCTTCCAAATCCAACCACAGCCTGGATTCTGGGCCAGGCAGTCATGTGAGGGGAGGAGAGGAACAATGGGAAGGCAAGGGAGCACTCTGATTTATTTCTTCCTGCATGAATAGCCATGTCATTTATACCCTAATCTCAGTGTTAAATTAAAATGGCCTTCCTTTCTCTTTTTTGCTCACAATGTGTATTCATTAAAGAAGGCAGACCTAAGAGCCATTCGCCTTGGTCCACTGCAAATAGTGTAAGTGAAAACCAGAAGATCCCTTTAATCTGCATTTTGTCACTTTCTCCATTTGCAGCAGTAAGTAAGCTCCATGAAAGGAGCAAACCAAGATCCATTCAAAGGAAGACAACACATTGTCCTCACAACTCCTTATCCATTCTGAAAAGAAAGATGTTCTTTCAGGCAGGTGAGAAAGAATGTTTTATTGTTTGCTCGATTTAAGACTAAGGCATTTTCCTCAGGTGCTAATGATGCTGGGTGTTCACAGCTATGTATGAAATTGGAAAAGTGTGTGTGTGTGTGTTCCCATTGGGATATTGTCAGAGCTTGGAGGGACAAGCAGGGAGCAAGCACCCTGCATCTAGTGTGGTCTGTGAGGCTTAATCTGGTGTTGAAGCATTCAGTATGCCTCTCCTCCATTCCCACTCCTCAAATCAATGTTCTGCAAAGGTGTAAGTGTGTGGTGTGAGTCCCCAGGAGCTATGCTGGATGGAAGTCTTTGCTGAGCAACCACCTCCCCTGACTCAATAAAGACCTTTCCCTTCTGTCACCAGAGTGCTGGTATCAAAGGAATTTTTCAAAAGATAGAACTTTATTTTATCTGTCCCTTTCTTGGTGATCAGCCAACAAGAATGATGAGTTGTCACTTCTACAGGATTTAATTTGTTGATGTCCTCAGATCCTCTAAAGGTAGGAGAGTTCCTACCAAGCCCTTAAAAGACACCCATCTTAGGAAGGTGACTTGCCTGAATTAGTATTGTCAGTAAACATGGAGATGATACTAAATGCCTCCTGGGTGTTTTCAAGATTTTAAATTAACAGATAGGCAGAGTACACAGCATCTATTTAGCATCTAAACATCTGGGTCTAGTCAACTGGTTGACCGATGATTTGGATTTATTCCATATTTTTGGGTCAGCAAGATGGTTCAGTAAGTAAAGGCGTTTGCCCCAAGTCTGATTATGATTACTTGAATTAAGTCCCTGGAATCAACATAGCAGGAGAGAATGGATTCCTACAACTTTCCCTCTGACCTCCATACATATATTTTCTCTCTCTCTCTCTCTCTCTCTCTCTCTCTCTCTCTCTCTCTCTCTCTCTCTCTCTCCCCCCCCCCCCCCCCCTCTCTCTCTCTCTCTCTCACACACACACACACACACACACAAAATCAACAAATGGATAATTGCAAAATTAAAAGAGGACCTTCTAAGAAATACATTTTAATCTGTACACTGATTTGACTCTGAGTTTTTACCGTGGTCAAGGAAACTATTAAGTTCAACTAATTCACCCTCCGATATTAAACATGGATTTCTACAAACAAGCCAGGCCATTCTTCTCTCTTCATTGGAGCAAAACCAACCCAAAGCCCCAGCAGAATTTGTTTAAAGTTGAAAGTAAACTGTGCCTAGACCAATTTTTATGTTTTGATGGTTTTATTAGGATATATTAGCAAAACTGAAACCACTTACTTTAGGGATAAGAACATCTCTGAGAAGAAAAAGAACTATATGTAAATAGTCACTGAAATATTTTTCTTCACTTTGAAGGGAATGAGGAATATACATATATATAAAAAATTCTGGAGGATGGATCATTTGAGAAATATTGCACAATAGACTCTGAAGACTGCTAGACACAGAGTGGAATCAATCTTACGGCTACTCAGGAAACTCTGGATCATGGGTCACAAAGCTACTGTGCTGGCCAGGACACTAAGTAGATAAGATTAATTGCTCATTACCCTCTCCATCTGCAGGCTACCGTCTCTGCTCTGTATTCAGTGATTCTTGTGAAGTTATAAAAAAAAGATATTTGGTGACCCCAAAAAAGGCCAACTCTGTTCTAAGACTGGAACTAAGGAGGTCAGAAAACGATGACTTAAAAAGTAGAACTTACAGATAAATTACAGGGTAGAGGAAAGTAAATAAACTGCCATCAACTGCAAAGAAGATATTCTGGAAGCATTACTTTAAATTTAATTTCTATTTCAATTTCTCACTAAAATTAGTGGTGAAACCTAAACTTAATCTCATAGCATCTTGAGTGTATTAGGTTGCAGAAAATGTTTTATTAAATTTTAAATTAATTTTACCTGTCTGCTTTTACCATCACTAATGCGACTCTTAGAAAGCTTTAAATGACACATATGGCTCAAACTGTATTTCTATTGGCCCATGCTGATCTATGTTATTTGGAATCTATTATGTTTTGGCTTTCAATAATCCAAGGAAATGGTGGTATTTCAAGCCTTTGACAAGGCTCAATTCCCTCCTGAATACTGGGAAGCATGTTATCTGGAGTTGAGACACTCAGTTCCGAGTCTGCCCCTGACTGGCAGGGCAAAATATTGAAGTTGGTTCCTCTCTAGGACTCAGATTCTCATAAAATAATGCTATCTTGCTGCTGTTTATGACTCTAAGCTCTGCTGAGTCCTAAAACACTGACTCCTAAGGCAACCAGGAAAACAGTGACTCTTGAGAAAAGGGAACCAGATATGCAGAAGTGGCTGGGGATGGTGTAAGGATGGAAGGTAAGAGAGGCAGGATCTAGGTTTATAAAAGGAGAAGGTTGGGGGCTCCAGAGTCAAGCTTTGCTTTGCTCCTAACTTCTTTCCCGTGGCCTCTCTCCATGTCATCCCTTTGTTTCCAGGTGCAATGACAGGTGCGTAACCAAGAGGCCCAGATGGATGGCTTCACCTGTTCCTCCAATTCCCCTGCACATCTAACTCCCCCGAGTCTGCATTTTCACCCCTCCATGGCCACTCTGCATCCTCTGTGGCTTGTATATCATCTTTATAGGCTCAGGTACTAAAAACCAGGAAGTTTTTAAAGCCAGGTCTGGCAATTCCACTGAACTTGACAGCTCGTTAAGAAGATTCATTCTAAATACATTCCGATCAGCTCTGGCACCTTCCCCTGGTCTGAAAGATAGACAATAGTCACACCGGAAAGGAGGAAGGAAGCCTGGCTTTGTCATATCAGTCTGCTTTGTCCCTAAGACTTCCAGGGCTTCTATAAATCTTGGAATTCAACCTTCTCACCCTGGGATATCTTGTCTGCAAATGAGTTTCAAGTAATTGCATATACATATGGTTTGCTTATATTTTTATTAATCTGATATGTATTTACTGTCAGTTCTTTGCCACTGCTCAAATCTATGTTTTAGTACTGTTTTTCTCCTTTGTGAAGTGTATAACTTAATTTTCTTTCTTTTTAAATTATGGCTTTTTATTGATTTTTTTCATGTAATATATCCTGATTACAGTTTCCCCTTTCTTTACTTCTCCAAGTTCCTCCCCACCTCCCTTCTATTCTGGATCTGCCCCTTTTCTGTCTCTCATTAGGAAACCAATAGACTTGTAAGAAATAATAATAAAATATAGCAAAATAGAATAATAGTAAGATAAAACAGAAACTATCACATTGGAGTTAGAGAAAACAAACAAACAAACAAACAAACAGAAGGGAAAGAACCCAAGAGAAGGCACAAGAGTCAGACTGTGTGTTATAAAAGAACAAATATCTTTATTTCAAATGTAACTGGGCAAGTTGACTTATGCCTAGGATTTAAGTGCTCAGGAGGTTGAGACAGGAGGACAGTCATGAGTCCAAGTCCAGTCTAGGCAGTAGAAGTAGACTACTTAAAAAGAATCTAAAGAGCAGAAGTCACGAGCACAAAGCCAACGAATTTTCGGGCTTTGCCCTCTCTCTGCTCAGTATATAGTAGGGCACAAAACTGTTTGATTTTTTTGCCTGGCTGGTTGGATAGTTGGTTTGTAACCCAGGCTGGCCTCGAACCCACTGAAATCCTTTGCCTCAACTTTCTAAGTACCGAGATTATAGGTGTTTTCTGAATGAGTGAGTGAGCAAAACCTCACTCTGAATGAACTCTGGGTATAAGCTGTATCAACCTATGGGTGCAGTTTCCACAGCTACCAACACTTCCACGTGGGACAGCAGGTGGCTGGCTGTGCCCTGTGGAACCCACTCTGTAGTCAGAAGCTCCCCGAAGGAATAGTAGAACCAGCATTGTCTCGTTAGAGCCAAGGATCAAAACTGGCACTTTGTCTCATCTGCCTACATTCCACTGCTCAAGCTAAGCCTGCTTGAATGTGTGGGGAATTGTTCTCCCATGGAGGTGGTGCGGGGGGGGGGGGTGAGGAATGAGCGCTGCCTCCTAAACAATGGAATCGGTCAGAAACTCCACATATGAGATAGTAGAACTGCAGCTGCCAGAGCTGATGGTTGCAAAAAGCCACCCAAGGATTCTCTCCTGCCTCTTGTGGAGATTTCTGGGCCACTTCACAGAAGTGAGGCCCCCAAAGGTCTCCCAAAGTACTTTTACAATAAAAACAAGAGCTTGGGTTTGCCCTGGTATGCCAAAGTACTATCAGGGAGGGAATCCTAGATTAAAGATTTTGTTTAAAAGGAGTTTTAATTTCCAGTTTATTGTATAACAGTAATTCATGCTTGAGAATAGGAGTGAAGGAGGAGTGGGGGCAGCCCTGTCAGTCAGGGGCTTGCTGTAAAGTATGTGCACCTCCACAGCACCCATAGGTAAGGCTGGGGGCTGCACCTCACACTGTAATCCCAGGAGTGATGCTGGAGCCATAGGCATCAGGAACTCCACAGCCAGTTGCTCCTGTCAAACTAGTTTAACTTTTTGTCTCAGTGCCAGGCTGTGTATCAAAAGACAGAGTAGTGAGCAATTTAGGAAGACATCCCGTATTGATCCATTGACCTGTGTCTGTTTCTCACACATATGTCTGTGTACGTATGTTCTCTCTCTCTCCCTCTCTCCCTCCCTCTCTCTCTCTCTCTCTCTCTCTCTCTCTCTCTCTCTCTCTCTCTCTTTCTCTCTCTCTCTCTCCCCCTCCCC
>NW_021604757.1:31909-43364 GCF_004785775.1 Grammomys surdaster | reverse complement strand
CTCTCTCTCTCTCTCTCTCTCTCTTTCTCTCTCTCTCTCTCCCCATCCCCTCCCCTATTTGAACAAATCAGGCATGAAGTTCTACCTGTAAAGGTTCGGGAGCACCTACATACGTACTTTTACACACACATGTATATGTTCATATGTATACATACAGCTACATACATATACAATAAAAATAAAAAAGCAATTTAAAGATGACAGCGAAGATAAAATTTAACAGTGCTTTGGCTGAGCAGAATGCTGTGTAAATCGTTTATGGTATTCGCTAGTTTAAGCGCGAACTTCCTTCTTCTCTTTTTCCCAAACCTATCAATGGAGTCAAGGATACAAGAGCAGTTGATGTACAAAAGCCTGGATCCTGTAATCCTGTGTCGGGGCCACAGCTTTACAGGTAGAACTTCATACCTGGTTTGTTCAAATAGGGGAGGGGATGGGGGGTGAGAGAGAGAGAGAGCGAGAGAGAGCGAGAGAGTGAGAGATAGAGAGATAGATTTCAGGATCCTAAAGTGTACAGAAATCACAGAAGTGGTGCAAGCACAGAGGCTCCTTTAACTGCGTTTCATCCTCGTGGAGCAGCGGATTCGCATCCAAGGCCTTACCCGACTGCTTGGCCATTCCGCCGTGTTCCCTTTTGACTTCAGAGCCTCCAAGCTGGCTGACCCACTTTCCAAACTACCTACCAGCTGGTTGGAACAGTGTTCAAGCAAGCAAGTCAAAGAACCATAAACTCCATGAGCAGCCCGCTCCTCCTAGATACAGACGAGCAGGAAAGAGATGGACTGCGTTTATCAGCAGCGAAATGACTTCCAGGTAAGGGAAGCCATTGCTGTCAAATTTCCCTCCCGGTTTTAAAAATCTGGACCATTTCCGCACATCCAAACGGGGCCACTTATGGTTTATCATCTGCTGATAGGAAAAGTTATCGGCACAGCTGTGGAGCTGCATTAGTTATGCTCTGAGCAGGACAACACTGTAAATTATTTGCAATATGCTGGAACTCAACACAGACTGAGTTTATAAATATGATATTAAACTCTTAAGAGGGAGTTGCAGACCTTTTATAAAGCCATTAATTTTTAAAGTGGTTTAGGAGTCCAAATTAGCAGCTGGGTGTGGGTACCAGCTTCCATAAAACCAGATGGTGTTGACTTTTCCAAAAGCGACAAGATCCTGAGATCAAATGGGATGTTCAGGACTCGACTACCTTTTGGAAATTGAGTTCAAAGCCCTGAATAATGAGCAAAATTCAAAGCCTTCCCCACCCCCAACCTACTGCCTGGAGACTCACCTGAACTCCTGTTATGTTTGTTGCACGCTGACTCATTTCAGAATCAATCATATGCAACAATGAAGCTCCTTCCAGGCTGGGACATTAGTTCAACAAATTATTTATTCCATGCTTATTTAGTATCTATTATGCATCAGGTGCTATCAGATATAAAATGAACAAAGTAGGGGAAAAAGACTCCCACTTTATGAACTTACATACTAGGCAAGGGGGAAAAAAGGACGAAAAATAGTTATTATAAAACAATGTGACAGAGTCTGCAACCCAGGTTGATGTAGAGCACCATGGAAAAGCTTTTCCATTGGCCCTCCGGGAGAGAAGACACACATCTGTCTGACTGGCTCAACCAGCTGTAAAGAGATTCATGTGGGCTATTAACAAGATGGATATCATTGAGACCACCCCCGTACCACCTCAGTAGAGACACCACCATCCAAACCCCTCTTGATGTGCGATCAAAGTTGCTTCACACCTCTCACGCCTCTCAGCCTGGATTGCCTTACCGTACAAACAAACAAACAAACAAACAAAGAAACAAACCCAGCAATAACAACAACAACAACAAAACCATGCCCCTTCAAACACATGATAAAACAGTTCTAGAATTCTGGTGATTAAATGAAGTAATGCATAGGATTGCTCCCAGTTCTTACAGTGACTATTCAGGATCTGTGGGAGTAATAAGACTGTAAACTAAACAGGACCCAGGGAATAAAATCAGCAACTTCATTTTAAGATTTATTTCAACATCTCTTTAGAATGCTCTCTCTCAAAAAAAAAAAAAATCACGTATATCCCAAGTCATTTCTGCTCCCTCCAGGGAGCCCTAGGGTTATTACAGGACTGGAAAACATGGCTACAACTCTAGTTCCGAGGTCCACTCCTGAAGAATATTCTAAATTTCAAATACAGTTAATAATAAATATTTACTTTTCAGGAAGAAAAGGTGTGATCTTTCTTGTTACCCACTATACTGTGTAAGTCCTTCCCGCCTTCCAGTTTTGCTGTCTTTTCAGTGGCACGGCGGCAATGCTGAGAAGAGAGGATGGGAGCTCTCAGGTAAGAGAGTCAAAGAGGTTAGAAATCTTTTATCTGAGTGCTGCGCATCTACATAGCTTTCTACTTGCTAAGCATGGATGGGTTTTAAAGTCCTCCCATCCCCTTTCCTTTGGTAATTATTGGAGGACTCCAACATCACTTTGACCTAAGACAGTGCTCCCAGTCTCCACACTACTTTTTGACATTTCAGTTTAGCTAGGTGTCCTAGTGAGAGTTCACATAGCTGCAGTGAAGCACCAGGATTAAAAAGCAAGTTGCAGAGGAAAGGGTTTATTTAGCTTACACTTCTACATGGTAGTCGATCACTGAAGGAAGCCAAGACAGGAACTCAAACCAGGCAGGAACCTGGAGTCAGTAGCTTTCTGGCTTGCTTCCCCTGGCTTGCTCAGCCTGTTTTCTTATAGAATCAGGACTACCAGACTAGGGATGGCACCATCCACAATGGGCTGGGCTTTCCCCCATCAATCACTAATTAAGAAAATGTTCTATAGATGGGTCTTATGGAGGCATTTTCTCAATTGAGGTTCTATCATTTCATATGATTCTAGCTTGTGTCAAGTTGACATAAAGCTAGCCAGGACACTAGATCCCTGATGAGGAAAGCCATCCCATTTGTCAAGAGTGGCCTAGCAGAAGCATCAGATGCCAGCTGCACCCGATGCTTAAACAGCACTTATAACAGCTCCAAATATCTCTAGTCATTACTAAGTGTCTCCTGGCAGAGGAGGGGGATTAAAGTCTCCAAACAGGCAAGTAAACTCTATCTCAGTAGTTGCCTCCCCTATGCTATAGTGTGTATGTAACATCCATCTTCTCTATAGCTCTTGTGTGTGTGTGTATGTGTGTGATGTACACATATGTGTATAAGTGTGCACCAGTGCACATGAGTGCATAAATATAGAATCAAGTATTTATCAATGCAGTACCTAAAGATGCCATTTCTATTCTATTATAAAGTCTATTGTTAATTCTGGCTTAGGTAGTCTTTTGGTAGTGCAGCCTAGACAGGTACATGGCTGAGATTATGAAGCCATGGGAAATGAGAACAGATACATTGGTTACAATGACTGTATCAGGGGTTGGAAAACTTCTATGGAGGGCTAGATAGAGGATAGTTTAGGCTTTTGTGGTGGCTAGTTTGAACTATCAACTCGACATAAGCTAGAATCATCTTCAAAGAGAATCTCAGTTGAGGAATTGTCTAGTTTGTCTTGGTTCACAAGCATGCTTATGTGGAGTTGTCTTGACTGTTAACTGACAGAGAAGTAGCCAGCCAACACTTGGTGCTCAGCACCATTGCATGGGTCAGGCCTCGAACAGCCTAAGAATAGAGGAAGCTTGCTGAGCAGCAAGCAAACAAAGATCGGTTAGTTATTCTCTTTACAGTTTGATGGCTGCGATGGGGTGCATCAAGTGCCACCTACCCTCATGGACCCAAAATGATGATCTGCAACCTGCATTTGCAAGTCAAATAAACCCTTCCCACCTTTATATTTCTTTTTTCTTTTTGTCAGGGTGCTCATCAAGGCAACAGGAACAAAACCACAACAGCTTTGCTTGGCTCCATTGAGAGCAAGTATTCAGTTATACGTTGTAGTGCAAATTTAACCACTATGGAATTAGACATTGCTGTATTTCACAAAACCAGAAGGTTTGTCAACTCTGAATCCAGGTTTTGAATGATGATGATGATGATGGAAGTACATGGAGATCCCAGCAAGAGTCATTTTGTCTATTTAATTCTTGTACTATCCTGACCAGGTAGATGTTCTTAATCCTACAATTGTAACATCAAGCCAAGATTTAGGGAGATAAAATGATTTTACTAATATGTTTAGCAAGTGAGGTTAAATACAAATCCTGGTATGTTTGGCCTAAACATTTCCTATCATAGTAGTAAGAGAAAAAGGCAAACAGCAATGAGAGTAGTGAGGATACATAGGAGGGCTTTTGATGAGGGGATGGTGGCTCACAGCAATGAAGTTGCTTGTCAGTATAGAACTGTAAATATTTGACAGCCTACTAATGGTGGGGTTTATCTTTTCTGTCACTGTTGCACGCACCTGAGCCAAAATAAACCTTTCTGCTCTTCAAGCTGCTTCTCTCCAGTATTTTGTGACAGTGACATGAGACACATCTTGCAAGACTGATTTCACGTGCTCTTTAGTGTAAGGGGTCCTTTTGCTTAAAGTAGCTGGAAGGCAGAAAGTATATCATAATCTTTGACATCAGTCCTGGGGCTGTAGACTGTGGGATGGTTAGGAAGCTTTGTATGTTAGGACTCTGAAAGCTCTCTTTGGCTCTGGCCTATCCCTCAAGTGACTTCTTGCTGCATATGATGTCAAAATTCCTCTAAATAACACTTGATATGAATATTAGTTATTTCCCCATATTATAGGAATCCTGGTTTTTATTTGTGTGAATGTCTGCTTATTGAATTATGGTCAATTAGTCACATCAGCATCCTTTGAGACACTTAGCATAATGCCTGGCATACAGCTGTGAAAGAAATGTTTTTCTGATGGGCTGAGTTCATGGGCCTGACAACCAAAGGATCTCCTGTTTTACAACTTTCCTTTCTAACTTGCTGTTTGCTTTAAAATCTTGTAGAACTGCAACAGTACCTTGCATTTTCTGCACAAAGTATTTAGAAGTTTATATATTAATAATAACAGTAGCGTTTTTTGACAGTAAAAATAATAACATCTGTTTATTGAATGCCCAAGGATGATGGTTTGTGTGAGAACACACATCATTTCTAATTTCAAATCAAACAACTGTGACAAAGGTTTCTACACTCTCATTTTATGGATGAGAAAATGTAGACTCCTATGGGTTAAAATCACTCAACTGTGTGTGTGCTACAACAAGAAATAGAAACCTAGGGCTGGAGAGATGACTCAGTGGGAAAAGTGCTTGACACATAAGCATAAAGACCTGAGTTTGAATCCTGGATGAAACAGGTGGATCCTAGGGACTTGGGAAATCTCTAACGTACCAGGCTCTCTGAAACAGCTCATGTTCCCTGACAGAAGCTGCCTTGAAAATAAACTGAAGAGAAGTAGAAGAAGTCACCCCATGTTGACCTCTGAATGCACACATGCATACACATGAGGGCATCTGCATACACACATGCACACATACACACACACTCAAGGTGAGGGAATTTGCACAACACACATATGAAGGCATCTGCACACATACATACCCATATGAGAGGGTATCTTTACTTACAAGCACACAATTATGTGAGGATATCTGCACATACACAATACACACACACACACACACACACACACAAAGGGAAAAGCAGGCTTTATTGTCTTTATAAGGTCTTCTAATTATAGATGTCACTTTAAATTTCCTCTTGAAGTTCAAATTAAGGCAATGGGAAAAGCAGGGAAGGAGGCAGGACTGAGAGATTTGGTAAAACAAGCTTAGGTTGTCATCTGATTTCAAGCATAAATTTTTTTTCAAAGCTACAGCTAGAACCAAGAGTCTTGCACATGGCAGATAAGCCCTCTACCACTGAGCTACAACCCCAGACAAACAAGAACACTTTAGAATCATTTCCTTCAAACAGTAATGACTTTAAACTTTGTAGCTCTTTATCCAGAGAGGCTAATGGGAGTTTTCTGGGGTTTCAGCAGATGTTTCACAGGACAACATCTGTGAGTAGCAACCATTTTTATCACGAAGGCTCCTTCATTCTAGATACTGTGCACCAATTCAGTGCAGGCTTAGGCTGGCTACATTAAGTCTATCAAAGGCTACCCTCTGGTTCCCTTGACATTATCATGGTGGCCATTGATGGGAGTATTCAATGCCCTCAAGTCTCAATAACTCAGTGTCCTGTGATGTCACACATAGAAGACAGAAACAGATAAACTTAAAGGTCATTAGTTTTCATTTGTACTTGATAGATATCCAGCAAGGTCCCTAGGGATGAAGAACCAGTTGTCTACAGTGCTGGCTTTATCCTGTGTTGGCCATCCACCCATTCTTTCCTACTTCACCCTTCCGTCTCTTGACCATTTCTGTACCCAGTGACAATACTTTTAAATAAAGTATATACATGTACAATAGTACATATGCAATGAAACATCCAATGACATATGTGCCTATTCATATGTAATTATGTATTTCTTGAGTCTTGGAAGTGAATATACAGCTGATTCCTTACAAGTTTGACTGGGGGCCAGCCTGCTTTCTGTCCTTCCCCGGAAAAACAGTGAAGAGTATCAATAAAAGGTACCACTCTTGGGTGTTAGCCATTTCTCCAGCTTTTTTCTATGGCTATTTTATTTTATATTCACAATGATCCTCAGGCAAGTGCCATTATTATCATCTAGTGAAGCTAAGCCACATGAAGATTAAATAACTCACCCAAAGTTACATAGTGAGTACATGGTACAGTCAGACTTCAAACACAGGCATTCTGACTCCCAGTCTTTGATACGTGCTATTTTTTTCAGTCATTTTATGCTAAATCTTAATTCTAATTCCCAGGTGCCTTGATTCTGGAAGAAGGTGATGTGGTATCATCTTTCCAGAGCCACACACTCTGTTTTAAAGTACAGCAAGCCCCATCTACACTGAGAGGATTACTTGGCATTAATGTTTATTATAGAGAGAAGGGGAGGGGCAGGGATATAGCAAGTAGAAAACTTGCTTAATATGCAGTCCTAGGTTCAATTCTACTGTAAAAACAAAACCAAAATGGGTAAGCAGATTTAGGTGAAAGGTTATTTGTGAACTTGCTAAACTGTATAGAATTTCTATTTTTTTTTTAGATGTAAAACGGAAATGAGATTTATTAAGTATGTTTCCAGAGTAGCGAGTGTGTGACCACACTGGGGTTACTTTCTCTTCTTAAAAAAGATTATATTTTTATTTAATTTGGTGTGTGTGTGTGTGTGTGTGTGTGTGTGTGTGTGTGTGTGTGTGTGTTTGGAAGGTGCCTGTGGAGGCCAGAAAAGGGTCACATGGAGCTGGAATTACTGGTGATTGTGAGCCTCCAGACTTAGGTGCTGGGAACTGAACTTGGGTCTTCTGGGAGAGCAATACGTGCTCTTCACTTTTAAGCCATCCTTACAGGCCCTGGGTGAAGTTTCTTTTAGGTGTAAATAATTCATTTTATAAAAAATACAGGTATGGCTTTAACCCAGGAAAGAATGACTGCACTTGACCCCTGAATGATCCAGACTGTACCTGGATCTATTGGTTATGGTTTCATAGGAAAATTCATGTCACACAAGAACTGTGAAGAGAGGGCAAGGGCAATGAGATGGTATAGCATAGTCATGGGGCAGGCTCTAGAATGATTTATGCTAGCTTTTGAATCCTGACTTCTGCTATTGCTTGTGTCCTTAGGCAAGCTACCATTCTTTTCAAGCTCTTTAGGGTCTATAGGAAGTAGATGATGACCCAATGAATAGGTTTATGCCATTCTACATGCTAGTTGGACTTTCGATTGAATGAGAGACTACTACATATAAAGCCTCTAGAAGTGCCACGTAGACAGCAAGTACTGGATAGTAGCAGCAGCTGTTGCATAAAGTACCAGAGGTCAGGCAGTAGGCAACACATGAAGAGAAACGCCCCAGAAAATTGCCGCTGACTTTTGTAGTACGGGATCACAGCAAATAGAGTTTAAGACATATAGTCAAAGAACAGGATTTTGGATTAAAAATAATACCTGCCATACTGGCAGAATTTCATCTCCAACACAAAGCCCACACCTGCCATATCCAGTTCAGTTACTGTGCCCATGTGGCTTGCTTCAGAAAGGAAGCACAGGCTTGAATTATTGTCTTCAATTTCACTGCTGAGAAAATCTCCCTAAGGAGACCTGTTTCCATGGACCTTTCCTGTTGGATTCAGAAAAACTTACAACTGAGATCAGTTTCTCTTTAGGTATTTGGAAGGTTTGCTTTATGTGGTGACACATTCTCAACTCTTCTAGAAGAAAAAAAAAATCAGCAGACAGTAAGCAAAGGGAATCCAGGACTCTAGCAGGGTAAAGTCATAGAGTCTTCACTGGCATGAGAGTAGGGGAGAAAGATATCTCCTCCTTCCCTCCCTTTCTCCCTCCTTCCTTCCTTCCCTCCCTCCCTCCCTCTCTCCCTCCCTCCCTCCCTCCCTCCCTTTCTCCTTCTTACACACACACACACACACACACAGACATACACACACTCACACTAAATAAGAAAATAAATATTTGTTTAAAAGACCACAATGTGGAAAAAAGTACCTTTTATTTTTTTCTAAACAATTTTCCAAATTCCAGTTTTTATATTGGTTCCATTTTGTTATTGTTCCCAATATATCTAAATTCAAATATAGGAACTACTTTTCCAATGACATGTTAGAAAGTTGCTTGGGATCATTTTCATTCTTGAGATACATTTTAAACACTTGCATTTTTTTCTAATTAGAAGCAAGCACATTTATGTTAAATAATTACACCTGCTGAAGTGACTCTGGGTGCACATGCTATGTTTGGATATATGCTCCGATAGCTTTCTCCTGATTTTTTTTTTTACCCAAATATATGATACACCAGAAAACATCTGAGGTGGAATCACTGCCCTCATTAAAAAAAAAAGAAAGAAAAACAAGCAAACAAACAAAAAACCTTAACAAAGATGGTTCAACAGTTCGTCAAGTCAATTTATTTAAAAAAAAAGAAGGGTTAGTGGGGCCTATAGGTTGAACACACACTAATACATATATTCCTAGACAGCTGAACATTGCACATTGTATGTGTAGTTCTATGCCTATTGATAACATTCTTTAGAACCAAATTTCTCATAGAAAGATAGTGATGAGGTAAGCCCATCATTGTCTCAAATAGGGAAGGCTACAACATTGAATTATTGAAGCAAATATCCTCCATGACTGAAAGGTTAAAATAAACCAAATAAAGTCACCAAACTTGGCATTATGACTTTAGGATGATATTTCAAACCAATTCTTATCTAATTTTCTACATCTGATGACACTGTAAGTGCGTTAATAACTTAATCCATTTCTTCCTTGCAAAACCGATGTTCTAAAATAAGCAGAATACATTGCCATAGCGCAGTACATGAAACTTCCTGGAAACACATTTCCCACGCCATAAAAGAGAGCTGGGTACTTGGAGATCATTCAACTTTCTATGGTTGGAAGGTTGCCAATTCAAAGTCAGATTGCACTGTAAAATACACTTATAAATATATGCAGTCTAGTACATAGAGTATTCTTACATTGAATCTGCTATCAGTCAGCTTTTCTTACTCTTAATAGCCAAGAGAACAATGTGTGGATGAAATGAATGACTGTGTTAAAGAATGTGATTCATGTGAGAAGATAACCACCTTCAGAATTACAATCTACATAAGACATGCTTAAGTACACGTTTAAATTCTCACAGTAAAACCCAGTGCTACTACTGTGGACATAAAATCTCTCTTCTTATGATGTTAGGAAAATATGGAGTATTGGGGATGTAGTAAGTTGTATATTTATCACATTTATGAAATATATGAAAAAATACTACTTGTAAGTTACTTATCAATCTCTATATTTAGTAATAAAGTTTCTTTTTCTTGTTAAAATACAGCTTCAAAATCCCATCCTTTCTCTACCTCATATGATACAACTTTGGGAATATAGTGCTAAGTTTAATTTAAAATAAGTGCACCAAATACATACTTCTAGTTCAGTTATTTAGTTAAGAAACCTTGTTTATTATATTCACTACAAATATATGTGTGTGTGTGCACACGCATGTGCATGTGTGTGTGTATATATATGTGTGGTGATAATTACATACTTACATTAAATACTTACTAAGAGATAATTATAAAATCATTGTCCAGCTATTATGACCCCAATCAGCTTTGAGGCAAGATTTTAATTTTAATGTGCATTGGTGTTTTGCTTGTATGTATGTCTGTGTCAGGATGTTAGATTTTGGAGTTATAGTTGTGATAAGACAAGTGGGAGCTGGGAATTTAAACCAGGTCCTCTGAAAGACCAGTCAGAGAGTTCTATTAACCACTGAGTCGTATCTCTAGCCCCTGAGGCAGGAATTGTATTAACATGACACAATAAAGATGATTTATGATAATAAATTCATAGAGTATAATCAAGTGAAGTTTCCAGTCCAGGAGGAGAGATGATAAAGTCCACCTCTATGTGTGAGCCCCACAGCAATGTCTGAATCGTGCAGTGGAGAAAGGCAGTGGAAGTGAACTTCTGGAGAAATCCATTCTGAACCTTAGCACCCGCTGTCCCTAAATTCTCATATTGAAATGCTAACCTCTTCTTTGATGGTCTTAAAGATGAGAACCTGGCAAGAGGTAGGGGAAGATAGTTCCTGAATGGAACTGATCTTAAAACAAATCGAAACAAAAACAGAACTGAAAACCCAAACGCAAAAACCCAAGAAAGCTTTCTCCCTTTCACCAAGGTAAAGACACAGCGAGAAATGAGTAGATAGATACAAGCCTAAAAGCCGGTGATAAATACGTCATTTGGTTTATAAACTACAAAGTTTACGTACGAAACTTTGTTATGCTTTCTCATAGAAAACCAAACACAGGAGCCATCTGTCAAACGATCTTCAGCAGGTGTTCAGCAGTGGCAAGTGACTTGCTAGCATGAAGAGCTGTAATGACGAAGCATGGTACCCACACCTCCCGTATCCCTCATGGACAAACTCATGTCTCAGATAGTGAGAAAAGCATCAGCCAAACTTCACCTGAGAGACAAGCTACACAATATAAGAGCCAGCACTCTGATACTCTGTCAAGGTCATCCACGATCAGTGAAATTCTCTTACTCGTGCTGTCTAGAGAAGGCTGAAGAGACCTCCTGATAAGCAATTAATGCTGTACATTTTTAGAAGGAACTCGGAAGAAGAAAAGAAAGACATTGGATAAATGCTAAGGAAAATGGAATGAAATGCAGCCATTAGCTGATTAAAATGTATCAGTATTGATGCATTAATTATGTTAAATAAATGATAGTACTGCTAGTTATACACTATAAAGGAAGCAATGAGTATGTATTATTCTGGAGTCCTTGTCATGCCTTATTCTGGAGTCCTTGTCATGC
>NW_021604757.1:0-31509 GCF_004785775.1 Grammomys surdaster | reverse complement strand
CCCCCCCCACCCTCCCGCGCTCCCTCCCACCCTCCATCCCTCCCTCCCTCCCTTCCTTGCTCCCTCCCTCCCTTCCTCCCTCCCTCCCTTTCTCCCTCCTCCCATCTTCCTTCTATCTATCTTGCTTCTAGCCATCTATTCCTTCCTTTTCAGAGTTGGGGATTGAACACAGTCTTACACATGCTAGGCAAGAGCTCTTAGTATCGGGCTACATTTCCAGCCCCAGAAAAGTGTGTGACTTCTGAATGGAGGAGCAGGCATGATGCTTCATAACAGTGGTCCTTAAGGTGACATCACTTTTCGCCTGCTTCTCTTGGACATGCTGCTTGCTTTTCATGCTAGCAGAGCACATCTGCTCTGCTAAGGTGGGATGCCTGTTGGAGGAACCATGTCCACCTCTTGGCCTTATTTTTTCTCAGATCTAACCACAGAGTCAAGTGTGAGGGATATTTCCATAGCATGGCAATTCTCCATTTCCCTTGAAAACCAAGCCCACATCAGAGTGCATTGGAGGAAGCTGCTGCAGAAAGAACAGTGGCAGAGGCTTGTGAGGTGGGGAAGAAAGACTGTCAAGAGGAGATGGCTCTTTTTATTCTGTCTGCCTGAGCAGAGAGCTCTTATGATACATTAACTCTCGGAGAGCAGGTGAGACCTGGTGTTCAGATGAAAGATGAGCAGCGAGCAAACCACTGCAAGGTCAAATGCCCATTGTCCCTGTGCATCAGAGAGTCTGATATTGGCTACACAGCTTCTTTAATGATTCCCCTTTCCATCAACTGCTTTTATTCGAGAGCTACCAGCTTGAGTGCTTCTTCTCTGGAAAGGACCAGAGAGGGCTAGGAGGTTGCAGCCACCACTGGAAATGACTGCTTCTGTCACTCCATGAAGTGTATCAGGGGGGAACAAAGCCCTAAGTCCTGTCATGAGGGGTAAAGGTTACAGTGCCACCCCTCAAAACTGAAGACTTTGATGTCTCGTTAGTCATTTTCCCATTTCTTTTCTTTCAATTTTAAGAAAGAGAAATGGCCAACCCATAACTTCTGACTGATTGAAATCTGCCCCAAGAATTCCAGTTCATCTATATGCACCTATGTCCTCAATCTCAAACTGGTCCTTTTGAAATCTTGTCACATTCAAAACTGTCCCTCAAACTTTTCTCCCCTAGAAAATTGAGCTTTAACTCCCCCCACTCCATTTTGCAAGCATTAGCTGGTCTAGTCTTTGTCTCACTCAAGCCCAGCATTCTCTTTGAGTCAAGAATGATATTTTAAGAACAAAGGACACTGGGAAGTAATCTGTGTAGCTGTCACCTCTAAAAAGTACTCAATCTTATGACAGTTCTTTTTAAAATTGTCACTAAAATATAGAACTCAATTGCTTTTACATATGGCTTTGTGAAATGCTACTGCTGTCAAACTCAATTTCATTCTCGTGGGGGGAATCCACAGATGAGGAGTGAAGTTAAGATGGAAGCAGTTTGGTCTTTGTAGATCAGTTCCCAAAGCCAATTTCTGGACCATCAGTTCCCAGAAATAGTTGAACGTAATGCTTGAGGGAACAGGTCTCAGTGTGCACAAGTCAGGCCTTCAGTCAGACCTGTCTTTGTCTGAGCTCTCCAAATCATGGACCATAATTGGATCAGCTAAAACCCTTTCCTGGGGATGATAGAATTACACCTCATCTCTCACTAAAGTGCAATTGTGTTTCACTGAGACATTTAGCAAATGCATGAGAACTTCAGAAAAGTAAGGGCTGCTGCATAGTGAGGAGAAACTCCACTGGGAGGATCTTGAGGTGATGGCACACCTCAGCATTACTCAAGTCACCTTCAGAAATTCTCCTTCCACACCCAGGATCCTTTCTGTTGTGTGTTGAAGTTTGTTTTTCAAGTATCTTTTCTTGGGACGGTGTGTATTTGTCAGTTTTGCTGAGTAACACATAATTCCAAAGCATAGTGGCATAAACATCATTTCTTTGGCTTTTAATTCTGTTGGTTGGAATTCTGTGCTTGTTCTACTTTTAGTCTACATTAAATTCATTTGCCTTCAGTCAACTTCCAGACAGCTTTGCAGCTGGTTGGTCAGGATTGTTTCAGTGGAGTCAGCTTTTCTATGTGCCATATGGATTATCATGTAACTCAGATTAGCCAGACTTTTCCACATGACCACTGGCCAAGAGCCTGGGCAGCTGTAGAAGCTGCCAGCCTTTTTTTAGGCTTCATCTCTGCTGCCACATTCTATTTTTCAAAGCTAGGCTATAGTCACCTCTGATTGGTGGGGTAGAGGAATAACCCCTATCTCTCTGTGGGAGGAACTCTAAAATTATCTAGGGGTGCAGATAGCAGGATGGAGCAAATAAGAACATTTTTTAGTAGTTTTCTTAAAATCTGTTATTTTAAAAGTTTCTTTGTATATATTCTTTGTGTGTGGTACTGTGTTATATAAGGACATTTTCATATGATTACGTATTTCATGATGAGCATATTTCTTCCCCATAACCCACCATTACCCCCTCATTTATTTCTCTAGAGAGTATTACTTCCAGTATATCATATATTGATGCATAATCTCATGTTTTAGAACCACAAATGAAGAAGCAGTGACATTTTCTAGGGTCTGGCTTAATTCCCTTAGCATTCTAACTCAAGTTACACCCATTTCCCACCAAATGACATTTCTGCCTTCTCCTCCACATGACACAAATCTTCTTTTACCTTCTTCTCCAAGCTTCCTGGACTAGAGGTTTGGTGTCTGGTGGGCTTTAGAGAGAAATCCACAACCGTTATTATTTCAAATATTTCTGAGGTCCCTTTTAAGCCGGCAGAGGCTTAGCTTTTATTGTCTGTAGATCCAAGGACAATGCTAGTTTACATTGGTTTTTAGGAGCATCAACACACAGCTGTAGAGTTAGTGGTCTCCACAGAAGTGAATGAAATGCTTTCTTGATCTCCGATTACCAGCTCAGTCCTTATCTCAAAAGCTTTACAGACTGTGATCCCTGATTCTACCCAGGCCACTTCTACTGTTAGGCTTTCTCTGTCATCCTCAAAGTCATACTGTAAACTTCATCCAAGATGTCAACGTACTCAAACTCCATTACGTAATGACCCACACTTTGATTTATCTGTGACAACTCTTGTCTATAGTCTCTTTATTTGGACTTACTGAGTATGGACAGCACTGAAAGTGGAGATAAATAAATATAATAAACAGGGTAGCACCAGAGCATCCCTCTGAGTGTGAAGCTTGGCTCACACTGCTCCATCTGCTTAATAATTGTATAGGGAGCTGTTGTCAGAAGTCAGGACTCCTCATAGAGGATAAGTTTGAAAACTCCACAGATGTCACATACATTTGAGTTCAGTGCAAATGTCAAAGCAAATCTTAGAGATCTTTTTTGAATCATTCCCTCATTTGGTCTATCCCGATCTGCTTTCCTGCCTTCCATGAATAATTGAGAACTGACTGCATAATACATGTGTAGTGGCTTATTTATAGTTTTTGATAGAACCCCTTGCATGCTTCATTGTACTTTATGAAACTCTAATATATTCAGATTATAAATATTCTTTTCTTGTTTTTGGAGACAGCTTTCTACAGGACCTAAAATGAGGTAAATATTAAAATGGTGATGCCTGGCAAGCATGTGACCTAAGAGCTAATCTGCTATTAAGAAGACACTCTGATGAAACAGGTACTTTCAGTGTATGAACACACAAATAATTCTCACCATCACCCTCCAAGGGGAAGTATCTAGTGATTATTACTTTATATCTGAGGAAACTAAGGCTCTGACAGTTAATCAACTTATTCAGAAGAGCATAGAACCACTATGTCACATGCCAGAATGGAAACCAAAGTCAATCCAGCTCCAGAGTCAATTCCTTTTTATTAAAATGAGTCCTTGATGTTAATGGACCTTTTTTTTTTTATTTTTAAACGGTGATGTGATACCACCACCATTCTGTAGGAATATGTTTGCTTTTTTCCTAGGGCAATTGATCTCACTGTTTCTATCTCTGTTATTTTATGAGAGAGCTACAAAGTGGAGGCCAGCTTTTGAAAGCTGTCATGTGATAGGAATTACAGAAACTTAGGGGAAAGACATTGATGGAGTGGGGGACCTGAGAATGAGTCACTTTGTTGTACATTTTGCAAACTGAAGTCAGTTGCAAGAGAGCAGCTGTCTGGAGGCACCCATCTTCCTCCACCATGTTGTGCAGGCTCCTGATTCTATCCTGGTTCAGTTCTAGTTGAAAACATAGATCTTGCTTTCAAACTCATTGGTTCCAATATAGTGTTTCCCAAGGGTGTTAGTTTTAGAGCACGTCTGGGGAATGTTTGGAAATTACCCTTCTTTAGCATTTGAAAGGTACACAGCATTTTACATACCTGCTCAATTGTTTGACCTTAGGCAGATTTTAGGAAACTCTGTGAAGACAGAGAAGATGCTGTGCAGGTATCTAGTGGGAATATGCTGTTTGATCTTTGCTAGAACATGGGGGAGGAAAAACTATTCACCTCAAAGGAATAAAATATTAATAATGTCATTTTAGATAGCAATTAAGATTGGGGAGATACGTTTGGGGCCAAGACCTCCTGGAATCCTGTGACTCATGTCATGAAAGCTGCTACCCACATTGTGGGAAAGGCCAGTCCAGGAGAGGGTTTTTGTTTAACAACTAAGAATGGTGAAGCCTCTGATCTTTAGAGATGACAGTAAGGATAAGTTTCTGTTGTAAAAAGCCAGAAGAAATTTGAACATCTTCACACACACATACACACACACACACACACACACACACACACACACACACACAGTGAGGGAGAGACAGAGGGAGAGATAGAGAGAGAGACAGAGAGAAAGAAATAGAATGACAGAGTGAGAGACAGAGAGAAAGAGAGCCTTTTAAATTCTCTTGTTTTATACACAGTCCCATCTTAGACCTTAGAAACCGGCTTATTTTGGTTTCCCATAGCCTTAATAATATTTCTAGGTCTCTACAAATTAATTTTGATGATGCACATTAGGAATATAACTAAAGTCATCTGCCTACATTGGGCTGGCTTCCACCATTTCTGAGATACTAGTTTCCCTTTTTCTGGATCTCATTTCCTCATGAACTTTGAGTAGTCTCTGACTCTGATACCCAGTGAAGGGCTGAGAGATGACCAATGTCTCTGTCCTCCACAAGGCTTGTATATCAGGATGATTTGTCAGCAGCTGTCAGAACAGGGTGCTACAGAGCATCATGGTATCCTCTAGGATAACTCTAATCTCCAAGGCAACTGGATATCCCAGCTGTGGTCACTGTATTCACTGTTCAGATTGCGCCTTCCATGAGGGCACCTATCCAAGGGTCGAGAGAGCTGATACTGTGCCTTATTTTCAAAATCATGTACTCTGTCATCAAGCTGGCCTCATCTGTATAGTAGACAGATGTCCTTTCCTAATTTATTCCTAGGTAACTGACCTAGTCCAGCAGTGTTCCCTTGTGGCGGCAACCCCCCTAAAGGGGCCCCTTTTTCACTCATACGATAGAAACAGACATATCCATCAGCTCTTGTGGTACCATGCACATATATGCTCATTGTCTGTAGTTAATAAAATCCTATTCTATCTCTGAGTTTTGTTTCACTAGAGCTGAGAGCTGTAATTATACTGCAAACAAGCTAAAGTTGTCCCCGAACCAAAAACTTCAGGAGTGATTATTACTGAGTAAAATCAGGTTGGGTCACACTTCTGTTTTTACATTGAACTGCAGAAGGTCTTTCCAGGCCATTCTTCTTCCAGGAAGTGCTTTAAAATCACTGACAACAGGAACTGTTACATCACTGTTATTGTCAGTACCACCACCATCGTCATCATCACTGTCGTCATCATCATCACCACCACAACTATTATCATCACTTCATTCTTGTCTCCACTCCTTTAATGACCTTATCATACAGCTAGGCACCAAAGTCTCTTCATCTGCAGCCTTTCCTTCCCTATATAATTTCTAACCTGCCAACTTAGTCTCAAGCACCAGATTGGGTTTTCTTTGGTGTCTGGGTTCCTCCTGAGAAGACATCCTGGATTTCACCTGCATACAGGCTGTTTCAATTCAGCTGAATCCAAAGTTAACAGATGGCTTGTTCTACAGGAGGAGAGAGTTGGGATTTAATGTGTTCAGGAAAGTAAATCCATAGATTGCAAAAAATAAAATATTGTTCCTACTTCCCATTATAAACTGATTTAGATTAGAATATAAAGAAAACATAAAGCCATTATACATATAATAAAAACAATAGCTATTATCTTTAAATATGTGCTTAGCACTAAACAAAAGGTGGATTTAAGAAACAAAGGAACAATATACATCTCACAGCCATCTTGCTGGCAGGTATTTTGTTGATGAATAAGAAGAAACTCACAATAATGAGAGATTTGTTAGGGGCAGTGTTGGCTCATGCCTTTTCTCTGGAATAGTTTTCCCTTGTGCATTGGTTTTCCACGACCTCTGGATACCCTTACATGTATTTAAAGCATAATTCAGCCATAGATGTAAAGGCATTTAAAAAATCTGCCAACAAATTTGTTTTCTTGCCATGAGGGTAATACATATTCAATATTCACAATTTTGAAATAATAGATAAATAAGTTGCCCAAGGTCATGCTGATTTGATAAATGGCAGAGTCAAGGCTCTACACCACTGTTTAGTGAGAAATCATTTTCATAATCTGGTGTCTTTTGGCCGACTTACTCATGGGGTCGGGTTCATTACTGTATAACCCACTGGCACATCTCAGTGCAGGGCCTTTGTTTGTTTTGCATAGTTCCATCTGTCTTTAACATAGGTTAACAGTATGGAACTTCTCTTGTCCAAACAGGCAGCCAATTTTAGGGATAGAATCATTTTCAGGATAAAAGTGCCACTGGATAAGCCAGTACTGCAAATAGAATTGATGTTCATACATGACATATTGGCTCCTTTTAAGCAAGTTTTTGAGACCAGGTCTTACTATATGGCTCCAGCTGGCTATGAACGTGTAGTAATCCTCATGTCTCAGTCTCTTGAGACATGAGGATTGCAGACATGTACCACCATACCCAGCAAGTTGACTTCTTTTAAAGAATGTCCAGTGATCTCTAAAGTCATGTAAATCTGTAAAGCCCTATGATAAGAATGATCTCATATTGTTCCAGACTGGCAAGTTGTTTGCATGTTGCTTGGCAGGGCAGATTCCAGGCCACCTTTGATTTTTCTTGTAATCCCCAGACTCTGCCCCTGCCAGTGGAGGTTGTTTGCTGCTTTTAAGACACATTTAGTTTCCTTGGTTTATTTTTTTTTAGTTATAAATGAATGCAATGAAAGGCCTATGAAGTGGTACATAGATATGAATCAGGTCTTTAAATCTTTATGAACTTAGAAATGGTTTGACTGGATGACAGACAAAGCCTGTTCCATCTCTCAGATTCTTAAAAATCTTCCATCAGTCAAAACAGTGGGGAAAAATCAGAAGAGAGACTAGTCTGTGAAATGTTACTAATTCTTTTCTTGCCAGTTGTAGGGAGTGGAGGTTTATGATCTCCATCAATTGATAACTGTGAGGTAACAGTCAGGACAGGCTGGAAGCAGAAAGGAGCTTTTCAGGAGAGACACCAGGTGGCATGCTGTTAGTGGTGGTGGTGGGGTGGCAGTGGTGGCAGCTGGGCTTATTTCTCATGCCTAAAATGGAACAAGGTAAAAGTCCCTGCCATAACCACATTCTGGAATGTGCAGCAATCTCCACCTACCAGTTGTTTGGGCTGTGAGAGTAATACTGTATTTGTTTTCTCTAATCTATGGACCTGGATGGAATTGAGACAGAAGTCATGCCACAGTAGTTAGTGTTCCTTCGGGAAGAAGCATTGGTAGCTGGAGCCACAGGCAGCAGAAGCAGAAAGGCTTGCTCTGATCCTTGGTTACCCTTCGCTGATGCATAACCTTACTCATGTTCTTTAATTTCTTTGAGCTTACATTTGCTCACGTATAAAATGGAACTAATAAAGCGTCCCTCAGAGCTTTAGTGTAAAGATTAAATTTTAATGTATGCAGAATGTCTCCTGCTCAATAAATTTAACTCCACAGTGTCATATTCAAAATCTGGAAATCCAAAAATCAGAAAAACTGTTTTCTTGGGACCTACCTGGTTCCCTTGGAACCTTCTATCTGATCTGATTTCATCTGAAATTTCCCATGATATTGTGAAATTACTCGTGGGCTTTGTCCCAGTCAATGTGAATATTAGTAGCTCTTGGTGCATAAATAGAAATGTGTTAGATTATTTGTGATAATTCAGTCCTTTTAGGGTTGCTATATAGTGTACACTTTATTTTTTTCTAATATGTGTAGCAGTGCCTGGGGAGGTAGAGTGCTTGCTCTAGTGTGTATGAAGCACTGGGTTCAGCCCCTTCCCCAGTATAAATGAGGCACGATGGTGCACACCTTAATGCCAAACTTAGAATGAGGAAGGACGAGGCATTAAAAGCTATTTTTAGTTAATAGTGAGCTCTAGACTAGTCTGCAATGCATGATACCATTTTCAAAAAAAAAATTGTAGAACAATTCTGAATTCTGAGATATAGGTCACTGAGGATTTTTGGTAGGGACTTTAAGCCTATGTTCCTTTTCTCCTTTCAAAATAGGTGAAAATGAAAATGGATATTTCTTATTGGTTATCATAGCTAGCCAGTTTTGGAAAGCAGTCTTTTTTTTAAAAAAAGGTTTATTTTTATTGTCCAGATGTCAGTCATTGGATTCCTCTGGAGCTGGAGTTACCAGAGGCTGGGAGGTGCCTGGCATGGGTTCTGGGAATTGACTTGGGTCTTGTAGAAGAGCAATCTCCAGCTACCAGTTGTTTAGCTTTGAGAATAATATTAACTGTGCTATTTTCTAACCTATGAACCTGGATGGAATAGAGACAGAAGTCATGCCACAGTGGTGTTCTTAGCTACGGACCCATCTCTCCAGCCCTAAGAAAATAATCTTTAGAATTTTTCTTTTGTCTTTTTTTTTCATTTTCTAAAAATGTTTTAATTAATTATTTGAGAATTTCATGTATTTTGATCATATTTACCCTCATGGCTTTCCCCAATTCCTCCCAGATCTCAGGTCACCCCCTCCCTTTATGCTGGACTTTTCTCTGGCTTGAGCTTGTGTGGGTCTTCTGCATGATGTCACACACACTATGAGTTCATGTGTGCATATTCCCTGTTGTGTCAGGAAACCACCATTTCCTTGTAGTCATCTCCTGCTCTTACGTTCTTCTCAGCGCCTCTTCCACAGTGACTCCTGACTGATTCCCTGGAGAGAATATGATTCAAATGTCCCATTTGAGGCTTAAAACCCTGATCTCTTATTCTCTGTATGTCAATCAGTTGTGGGCCCCTGTGTTAATTACCATCTGCTGCAAAAGGGATCCTGTTTGGCGAGGGCTGAGTGATGCACTAATACATAGCTGTAGCAATAAGTCATGGAGAGTCAGTTTAATACAATGTTCATTTAGCAGGATAATACCAGTAGGTTTTCTACTAGACCTGTTTTCATATTGTGTGAATTATAGCTTCATGGCTATAACCTGGGATTTGCCTCAGAGTTCTTTAATTATTTATTATATTTTTACTTGTTTATTTCATGTGCATATGTTGGGGCATGCATGACATAGCACATATATGACAGTCAGAGGACATCTTGTGGTAGTCTTCCCCTACACAATTCGAGTTCAGAAGACTGAACCCACTCAGGTCATTGGGCCTAGCAGCAGGCCCTTTGCCTGCTGAGCCATCTCACTGACTGCTTTGGAGTTCTTGGCAAAGGTTCTTGAGACCTGGAACTCAGTGAGTTTTAAGGTTTGATAAAATATATCAAACACTGATATTTGGCTGAGTTGAAAGAGGTCCTTCTACATTAGGTGTAGTACTTTTTCTTTTTTGCTATATATATTGTGTGAAATTCCAATGAATATACATAAACAGGGGCTGGGGAGATAGCTTAAATGGTAAAGAATTTCTTCATAAGCATGAGTATGTAAGGCCAACATCCAGCACTCATGTACAAATGCTGGGCACACATCACCATCACTAACCCTACCCTGTGGGTACTAGGAGGGCTAAGCCACAGTTTGTCCAGCCCCCTGGATGCCCCTGCCCACTACACCTTGAAGGGCTGCCCTTTGTTAGGCAGTGGCCATGATCTAGCATCATGCTTTGATGTTGCCATACACGCCACCTAGCCACCCATGCTCTGCTTGACCACAGCAACCCCAATTCAGTGTGGCAGACGTCACTCCTTGCATCCTGGACTGAAGCTGCAGCATTGGAACAAAAACAGCATTATATCACTTTTTCTTTCATATTTTTCCTTTTGTTGTGTTTGTTGTTCATTTAAACATGCATTTAGAACTGCACTCTGTCAGAACCCTCCCTTCCCTTCTTACTCCATATTTATTTACTTATTTATTTATTTACTTATTTATTTTATTTATTTATTTAGGTTTTTCGAGACAAGGTTTCTCTGTGTAGTCCTGGCTGTCCTGGAACTCACTCTGTAGACCAGGCTGGCCTTGAACTCAGAAATCCACCTGCCTCTGCCTCCCAAGTGCTGGGATTAAAGGCATGCGCCACCACCGCCTGGCTCTTACACCATATTTAACTGAGGATTTTACCAACTTCTAGAGCAGTTCAAACCCCAAGTGCTCTAGTGCTTATGTATCCCCTCTGGTGCTTGGTTGAACAAGAGAATAACAAGAAAATGAAATGCAGGGACTGGACTTGGGGGTCGTTCTGCACCTTCCAGTATTTTTTTTACAGCAAACGCTGACCTGTTTTTTTACCTCTAAAATGTCATCTTCAGTAGCAACTGAATCTGCCGCTGTCAAAATACGTTACTTGCATTTATTCCAAATAATCTTGTCTACCTTTAACTATTTATGCAAATTGTATAAGGCTTCTTATACCCAAGCTTGAAAATGGTTTCCCAGTAGATAAGAGGCCCCCACCCATCCTCCAATTGTGTTTATTTACATAAGAGGAAAGCCCTCTGCTCTAGTCCTAGAAGGGCAGCCATGAGCCGAGAGGAGGTAGAGATGACTGTGCAGGTACAAACGACCTCAAGGACTGTGGCCTGCAGTTTGGAGACTGATAAGCCGTGATGTCTGGTGCTGAGATCATCTGCAGGTTTTTGCCCTTGATTTACTGAGGGGGACTGGGATGCAGCTGGTCCCCCCTTCTGATGTGCAATGCAAAAGGGACATTATGTATATACAGTGTTTATTTGGAGGTTTTCCTTTGGCCTTCCCCCTCTCTTTTATTTATGAAGCTTGTATGCATGAATTCCACGTTTCCATAGTTAGACCTGCCCATCGGCATTATGACCATGTCTCCTAAAGGGTGAGTTTTGTTACACAACATGAAGAATGCCGTTCCAGCCTTGTTTTTCTAGAGTTGTGCTTTTCAGTCATTTCTTCAAGGAAAAGTAAGTGATTTAGTTAGAGAAAAAAACAAAAATAAAAACAACCCTCCAAATCAGATCAAACAAAAACAAAAATGAGAAAAAAAAAACAAAGCCAAAACCAAAAAACCCACAAAAACCAAACCAAGCCAAAACAAAACAAAATCCCCCAAACAAACAAAAAACTCCAGAACAAAACAAAACAAAACAAAACAAAACAAAACAAAACAAGCAAGCAAGCAAATAAACAATGCTGGGCACAGAAGCAAGCATGTGTAGTCCCAACCATGAGGGGATGGAGATAGGGTCCTGGTGCTCACTGGAATGTTAGTCTACCTAGTTGGTGAGCTCCAGGCCATTGATAAATTCTGTCTGAAAGGAGGTAGATGTCATTCTTGAGGATGGTACCTGTAGTTGTCTTCTTGCCTCAACATGAAAACACAGTCAAAGACAGACAGACAGACAGACAGACAGACACACACACACACACACACACACACATACACCACATACACATAATTATTTGTTCACCTTCATATACACACATTTAAAGAGGTAAAACTGCACATAAATGCTTTGATAGTGTTATAGTAAGTGGAGAAAAGAGACTCAGGTGGTTTGCAGTATCTATGAATACTCTAATATCATCTCTGGAGATACTAGATGTGTTTTTAGTAGAGTATACATTTTTCTTCCTTATTTTGAAGACTTGACTCAATTTTTGGTTTCTTTTCTGAAGTGAAATAAAGATTTATTATTTACAAAGACAGGTGAGTTATTTCCTTGATTCTTAGCTACTCACTCACAGACATGCTAATGAATTTCTGCATTCACCTTGAAGTCCAAGACAAGGGCATGTATGTTTGAAGCCAGAGGCTAGCATGAGGCTCTGTCCAAGGTGCTGAAGCAGCCTGAGTCTATTGCCAAATCCAGATGCTACTTGCTCAACTGTAAAGAACAAATGATTGATTACTTTAAGTGCCTGTAGCTCATTTCAATCAAATCTCAGGTATAATTGTTCATGTATCAAATAGATTGTCTTGCACTGGGAGAACATTTTTGTAGTTTCAGAATTTAGGAAACTTTCAGGGGCCCTGACATGTGTGGTACACAGACTACCACACGTCACAGCCTACTAAAAATAAATTATTTTGCAGGATACATAGTAACTGGGAAAAGTCTAAAGTGACTTATTCAATTCTCTTTTGGAGGGCACTCTACATTATTTTTATGTATCCATTAGAAACAATGAGAAAGAAGTTGAAGAAAAGGCTCCAACTATTAATGTTCATGAAAGTTGGCGTATTAATTTTGCTTTTGGCCATAAATATGTTTTATAGTGTTTAGAACAATGTAATTTCATAGGCAATGAAAGTGTCTCAACTGACCGAAGGAAGCAGACAGAAAAACAGATGAAAGAAAACATATTCTGGTGTTTGAAGAGATGAGGGCTTTGGCATGCCAAGGTATTCTTGGTTCTTGCACCATCACTGTTTGTTTATTCTAAGCTCAAGAGGCCCACATTGTTAAAGGCACCAAGGCAGGCTTTGTGTAAAAGTGGGGGGTATTTGGAGCGTGTTGTGATACCTCTATTAAATTCATCTTTTCTTTCTCACCGTCAGGCTTCTCAGTTCTCTTCCCTCTCCTTTCTCAAACCATCCTCTCAGGGATGAACTAGGAACTTTGTATCAAACTACAGATCAAAAGACCCTTTGTGCTTAATGTAATTACAGAAGAGCAGGTTATATCTTGGTGACAATGACATCACCCAGAGGACTTGCAAAGAGTCTGTGGTGACACACACTCTCTGAGTTTCTGCTCAGTGGAAAAGGTCAGCAATGACTAGAAACTGTCAACCTTAAAAAAGTACCTTTTAAAATTTTATTATTTTATCTTTTGAGATTATAATGATTTTGCTATTTCCCCTTTGCTTTTCCTTCTTCCAAACCTTCCCATGTTACCTGTTTTGTTCTCTTTCAAGTTTGTGGCCTCTTTTTCCTTTAATTTTTATTATATTATCCCTGTCCCAGTTTATAAATTCAACTTACTCAGTTGAGTCCTACTCAGTAGATGTTATTTGTAAGCAGAGGACCCAGAGAACCCAGAGGACCCAGGTTAGTAATCTTTCTCACCTCCTACATAATTAAAAATTGTTACAATAAGCCAGAGAAACCTTTTACAAAGTACAAATAAAGTATATTTTTCTTTATTTAAAAAATGTTTAATAGATTTATTTATCCTCAGGATAAATTGGCACATGGCTATTGGCACATGGCTTTCAGGCTCTTAATCACATGAGATCTGTGTCCTCACTATTATTTTCAGCCCAAATATAGTGGCCTGCCTGTTTTCCTTCCAATTTCTCCTTCCTCCTCCATCCTTCCCTTCTTTTTTTTTGATGGCCACCATTTTTATTTTTTAATCATGATTTCTTTTCTTCATGATTTAATCATGATCAAAGACTTCATTTTGACATGACTCTTCTGTAACTAGACTGTGAACAGAAGTTCACACCCAATGTGTCTTCTGAGTCCCCGTCATGGTGGCACTGTCCTCAGCAAGCTTTCTCTCAGCCCCCAGTCCACTCCTGTACTCCAGACCCAGCTCACAGCTATCAATAACCCAGTGCACACCAAAGGGGAACAGCATAGGTATCCTATTAAGGAGATTTATATTGTCAGATCTTTGATTGGCTTTTCTAGTGATTCTTTTATAAGAAAATAATGTGGACAAAATTACACGTTGAAAGTTTGATTTTTATTTCAAAATGACAAATAAACAGGCATAGTTCTGACTCTGTACTATTTCAGAAAGGCTTGTGAAGTTCATTTAAGTTTAAAGAGGGCTCCAGTCAGACCAGAAAGTTGCCAATCAAACTTGTGATTGGCAGAGACACAGCCTCTTTGATCTTTAGAGGTTTGTAAAAGCTCTCCGCCCTAATTTTTGAGTATCATAAAAAGTAAAAAGCACTTTATTCTGTCCTTTCCCCCTTTCCTTTTCCTTTTTTAAACCAGCAAAAAAGACTCCTGATTTTTATGACTTCATTTTTATGAGTACAACAGTTCTGTCAATTACTTAGAGAAGCCCTCAGAGATGTGTCTGTCAGTGGTGCTGCCATCCACCAAGGCCCACGCCGATGGGTGCTTGCATTCCATGCTATCATTTCTTTTTTTTTCTTTTTTAAATTTAATTTGTTTTTTGAACATGAAATGCTTTTTTATAGCATGTTTTACAAGGGGAAGGGGTAAGAGGGGTCAGGTGGTGGAAAAGTACAGAATCTTCTTGGCCTGTGCCTTGAAACATGTCATGGTCTATACGGTACACTACCTTGAATTATGATCTATCTGCTATTCTTCAGAAGATATGGTACACTGCTTGAGTTATGGTCTCCCTGCTATTCTTAAGATGATATGGTACACTGCTTTGAGTCTATCTGCAGTTGCCAAGCAGGATCTTGCAGTTGCCAAGCTTCAGGGGACATTGTGCAGGTGGGGAAAGGTAGGGGGTGAGGGTAAGGGTGAGGGTCCTGGCTTCTGGCATCTCCCCCTTCTCTGTTTAGTTAGAGAAGGCATCTTATGATCAATCCCAACTATGTGAGTTTTGAATTTGGATGTCTAATTATGGGGGGTCTTAGACAAGTTCACAACCCCAAAACACTGATGTGAGACGAGTCACATTGATGGTCGAAGGCTTTAGGCTGTCGACGATGGGCAATGTCAAGGGACTCCAATGTGGGTGAAAGGAGGGTGAGAGCCCTGTCTTAGGCCATGTAGGCTGCACCCACTCCCAGCACCACGCACTCCTTTTCGGCTGCATTGGGTGGGCCCCTGGGAAGTGGACCTACAATAATCCCGTCATTGGGCTAACTCACAGCCATCCTAGTCCCTTGTAAATATTCAAGTTACCAACCATTTTTCAGATTGGGGTGTAATATTGTCATAAAGGAAGGCTCCCCAATGTTAGTGGCCATATCAAGGGCGGCCTTGGTTTAGGAAAAAGCCAATTTTTGTTGGGGTGATCAAGAGGCCAAGCTCTCTAGCGAGAGAAATGAGGGCAAAGCCAGGAATACCAGGAACCCTTGCTGTCACTTCATTTTTCTCCTCATGGTACAGTTTTTTATGAAGTGTCCTATTTTCCCACAGATTTGGCAGCACCTGTCAGTTGGGGCTGGTTCTCCCTCAGTTAGGACATCTGGATCAAAAAAGTATACCAGTTTTGAGAGGTTGTTCTTTGGAAATTCTTTGACTGGAGTTCCAAATACTCTCCTACCATTGATAAAAGCTTTCATTATAAAATGTGTCATTTTCCTTGATAATCCAGCACCAAAATTACGTTTCAAATCAAAGGGATCCTCAATAGTGATGTATTTTGAAGTCCACTGTTTCTTGAAAGTTGTAAGCAGACTTTTTGTTCTGATGCTGATTACGTGTTCCTTAAAGTTAAACTCCTCAGTGTAGAAGTGTAGAAATCCCAACCACAACTGCCCAACAGATTCTGTATTTTTTCCATATTCTGGCCAACAAGTGGGCAATTCATTTATTTGATCGAAAAAGTAAATATTCCAGCCATCCACAAGTATCTCTGGTTTCTTTTCACCTTTGTATATCTCTTGAAGCACAGGGATGACAGGTGGAGATCTCTGCTGGAGGAAATATAGCATCATAATGGTGTAAGCGATGGATGGCAAGCTGCCCCTGGACGCGTCACTAATGTCACATATCTTTGTGAACACTTTCATGGTGTAGCACAGATATTTCACTCTGGGGTCAATGGCTAAGTATGTAGAAAAGAGCCTTGTGTTATGAAGAGCCAGTGTGTTACAGAAGCTGACGTCCACCTCCAGACCACTTCTTAGATGGAAGAACTTCACGATGGGCACCTTGGCTTTTGTGATAGGCAGGATGTTCTGCAACCCTGGGTGCTTTCTGAGGACTTGTGCCAGCTCCTCAATAGTTCTTACACAGTCCAGCCTCTCAGCAGTATCACATCCATTAATTGTCATACAGATGTCAAGGTCACTCTTTTTGAACCCAATTCCATTTTTGGAGGAGCCAAACAAACGCAATTTAGTTCCTGGAAAGTCCTGTTTTATGAAATTTTCTAGATTTTTTCGGATAGCTTCACGAGCCTGATCTTCTACAATAGTTAGAGAAAAATGCTTGTAACATTGGATGCAGACTTCATCTAAGATATTTAAGAACTCAGGTGTCAGAGGTGGCAAAGTTTCCAGCTGGATCTTCTTGAAGTCCTCAGGACAGTCCTTCTTTAGGTGACCTTCTCGCTTACAGAAGCTGCACACGACTGTGGGGGACTTACCTTTGGTGAAGTTCAGCTTTCTAAATTCATAGAAGAACTCAGACTGGTCCCCGGGTGAATTTTCCTCAGAAAAGCTTTCTTCTTTAAGAGTTATTGTATTTAGGTCTCTGAGCAGAGCCCCACTCATGTGTTCGCCACATTCTTCTGAATCTTCACCCTTAGCAGGCTCAGCTAAGTCATCTTCTTCAGAGAGGCCGTCCTTCTCACCTGAGCCAGTATACCTGTTGTCCACCTGATGTTCATTAGCAACTCCCTCCTCATCTTCTTTAAGGTTAATACTGAGCCTGGGCTCTTCCTCCTCCTCCTTCTCCTCTTCCTCATCAAAGTCCCTGGTTGCTGATGTGTGGCCCTGGACTAAAGGGGAAAAGCAATTCAGAGCTGCATTTCCCAGTTTATCAGTATTTGTTGCTTGGAGCTCTGGGCCACCATTTTTTGCTTCTTTGTAAGGGTCTGAAACACAGGTGGTTGGGCTAGGAGGCGTTGTGAGGTTGGGCTTTGTAACTTTGTGTGGAAGAGCAAAATATTTATATGTTGTCCTCAAACAATGAAGCATATACTCAAACGCAGGTTGGTTATTCAGGGTCCTTGCCACATTTCTTTTAGCAGAATAGGGGTCTTCAATCGCGATGCCCTTTTTGGGCCAGTTCTTTGATTTCCGTGATATCAATTCTTTGACACGAATACTGATCACCAAATCAGCCAGATTAAACTCTAAAGCATAGAACCGCAGCAATTCCACCCAGAGCTGCCCGACTGTCACTGAAGGCTGATGTTTTACATTAAATGTCAATGGTACCTGTCCCTTCTTTGCTGCAGTCTCTTTGAGTGCCTCCTCTTTGGCTGAGCTGGTGTCCCCTGTGCTGTTATCAGTGTACTCCCAGACCACAGAGTATTTCTCAATGTCTTTAAGGCTGAAATCTCCTAATTTATTTAGTGAGAATTCTTCAATCCATGATCCTAGATAAACTGGTAGAAGAGGTTCTTTTCTTTGCTGAAGGAAGAAAATAGCCATGAGAGCAAACGCATATGGTGGCAGGCCTCCTTCCTCAGGGTGATCTATGCTACAAAGCTTTGCCCAGTATCTAAATGCAGTCACCAGAGGAACCAGCCTTGGTTCTAGTTTTCCAAGAGCCGTTAGGTACTTTGTGGTCAGCCAGGTGTTTTCTTTTCCTGCACTTACCTTACAAAGAAGGCCACTCTGCTTATCTCTGCACACTACCACGGGGACCTTGGCATGGAAATCAGCATCAACATCAATAAAGGAGTCACTGTTCTTTAAACACTCTTGAACAAGTAAGAGGACATCTGGCTGAGACATGTCAGCTGGAAGCTTAACATCAATGTTCACATCAGAGTCTCTGAAGCCCAGTATGCTACAGGAGGATCCATAAAGCCTAAGAGAACAGTCTGGTAGTTTGTGCTGGAACACACTTTCCATGATACGCTTAATTTCTAGCCTCTGATCCAAGTTTTCACTGTGTAAACCAAACTCTTGCACCACTCTGTCAATAGCACTGCCAATTGCGTGTATCTGGGAGGGCGTTGGCGGGGGCAGTGTGGTGAGCAATTCTTCCTCCTGCTTTTCCTTAAGGTTCTCCTTGTGGCTCTTCTCCTTGATGTGCTCATGCGCAAAAGGGACGGAGCCAATCAGAGCATCGCACAGTTTGCAGGTATACTTTGCTGTCGGGCGATTTCGTAGTCGCCTTTTCAGCCTGACTATACAGTCTTTCTTGAGCAGTTCCTCAGCCTGCTGTAGGTCCAGTAGCTCCTTGGTTGAAAGGACTGACTCGTCGATCACAGGACCATCCAAATCTCTGTCCTGCTCACCGTTGTCCATTCTAGTTCTCCGTGGCTTACAAGGTCCAGAGCGCTGTTCGTTGTTGTCAGGACTTCCTGCTTCCATTTCTGACATGGCTTGTAGGCTGGTGAGGTCTTTCTGTAACAGCCTTCTCACCGCTCTGCAGCCTCTCCCCTCCAGCCACCTGTAGGCATCGTCACTCTCCTGAAAGGATTCTTTCCTTGACCAGCTCATGAAAGGAATCCTAGGTCCGGGCTTGAACTTTCTCCAGGTGTCTGCATTACCATCGAGTTTATCAGATAGCCATTTCTTATTTTGATCTTTGTGGTTATCATTCATCCAAGCAGGCTGACTGTAAATTCGGTTTTTAAATGCATATGCATTGTTGGAAACCGCATATAGTCCTTTCCTGGGGGTGTTCCTATAGTTCTGGGCCTTGGGAAGGCCCTTTTCCATTTTATTACAATGGCCTTTAGCATAATCATCCATTATTAAATAATCTTGTTGGTGGTGACCCTTTCTGAAATATTCATTATCAATAATTCCACGGTCTTTAGTGTGCTTCACAAAGTAAGGTTTTGGTGTATCTCCCATGGTCTTTGACTTCAACTTTCTTACTTTGTAACAGCTCCACTGAGGTCCCCTGTCGCTTCCTATCTGGGCCCGGCTCCTCTCTGTGTTTTTCTTCTTTCTGTCTGATTTGTAAGAAACATTGAGTCATGATTACTGTTTCTAGAAAAAGGTATCACATTTTAATACTGTAGGGTTTGATATGTCTATGTTTGATGCGCTGCTCAACTTTATTCTCCTGGCTAGTTGATTTATGTTTATTTTAGTTAGTATCTAATTCTTGTATATACTTGTGGGGCACAGTGTGATGTTTTGATACATGTACATTTTTTTTGTGTAACAAGCAAATCAGGGTAGCTATCGTTCCATACCCTTATCATTTCTTAGTGTTTTTGTGAGACAAAATCTTGAACTGCTTAGGCTGACCATAAACTCACTACGCAGCAGAGGATGACCTTGAACACCCTCCTGCTTCCTCTTCCCAAGCACTGGGATTATAGGTATGCACTAGGACACTGAACTCCTTGTCTCCATGTTCTTAAAAAGCAGTAGGTTAGTAGGGTCCATATTTTACTCTCTGCTCTGTTCCAATGCCTAGTAAAGTGCTGTGGTCAATAGTATTTCTCAAGTGTGTGCATAAAGAAGGATCTAGTTATCCTCCATCATGATATTCCCATTTCTGTTATGTCCTTCATTCTGAAAACATATGCCAAGTTGTATGTGAGAAGCACCGTGCAAGGAGCTGCCAGAATCAATTATAACGTACTAAATTTAGACTGTTGAGCTCTGAAGGTGTCTTCCAAGTATAGCCAACAGATTTAGATTTGTAGCTTTTAGTGCTATGAATGTGGCTCAGTGGGTAGAGCTCTGACCTAACATACCCAGGACCCTAGGTTCGGTCCCTAGCACATCACTTAAGATACTATGGTGGGGGTACACACACACACACACACACACACACACACACACACACACACTCACGTAATGTAATGCTGGTTCTTCAGGAGATTTCACAAGCTCAGGAGCAGGATTTCACTCTTGGCCTCAGCCTCAGCCAGTTCGAAGTCCACACAAGACCCTGTCTCAGACCTACAGGCAAAAAGTGGGGTTATATTAGGAGACCTAAGTATGCAGCTGTGGTGGGATTATAACTACAGAACTTCTTTCAGAATAGAACGAAGAAAATACACAGGGAGGTAGATGCACCTTTAACATGGAGGTGAAACATGCTGTTTCCTTCCACGAGGAAGACATAGAAATCAGTCACTCATTATGATTAAAGGATGATGGCGTCGTTTGAGCAAAGGTCTTGGAGGGGCCTCACCTGATTTATGTCCTAGTCATTTTAACCTGGGCATCACAGGGGTGAGGTAATGTGTAGCTCCTAAAGCCTTTTCCAAGTCTGAAGGCATTAGGTGCCTTGCTATTATTTTAGAAACACTCTCAGGTGTTCAGCAGTTCTTTGCCAAAGAGTCCAAGTCACCATTCTTAAATATACATTTATGCATGCCACAGGAAAGGGATATCAGAAAGGAGTTAATCAGAACAGATACATTTCTGTGAAGGGATTATTATGGAAGAACAATCTAATCTTTCATTTGGATTAGAGAAGATATATTTGTATTGCATGATACAGTACAAATTGGGTTATGGCAAAAGTTTTATTTTCTTCCTTTTAAAATTAATAGTGTATATATACAACATACATATTTATAGAAATCTTTGTAAGTATAAGTGAAGTGATGTTCAATTTATTTACTTTTTTCTAAGTGATAATTTGACTCGGCTATCTGAATACACAGTTGTTTTCTGATAACGATGATGTGCCTTGCCCCATGCTTGATGTCTTAGTTATTTTTACTTTGCTACCACAGAATACAACATACTGAGTCACATATGAACAATAGATGTATTTGGCTCATGGTTTTCAAGATTAGGAAGTCTGAAGATGGGGTATGGCTCTGGTGAGGGGTTTCATGCTGAATTATTACATGATATAAGGTACCATGTAGCAAGAAAGTAGAAGCAAGCTTTCATTTCTGTTGTGTGATAAAATACTCTGTCCAAAAGCAACTTAGGGCAAGAAAGGGTTTATTTGGCTTATTCTTCAAGGTCACTGTAAACCATGTGGAGAAGTCAGGGCAGGGACTCAAGCAGGAATCTGATAGAAAACATGGAGTAACTCTGACTGCTGCCTTATTCTCAGGCTAACGCTTAGCTAACTTTCTTATACAGCCCTGGAACATCTTTCTAGGGAGCAATATTGCCCACAGTGGGCTAAGCCATCCCACATCTATTTAATAATCAAGACCACATCCCACAAACAGGCCTATAGACCAATATGATCTAGACCTTTTCTCAACTGAGACTTCCTTCTTAAGTGACATTAACTTGCATCAAGTTGACAGACAAAGCTAAGTAAAATAACACACAAGCCTGGATGTTGTCTCTTCTTAAAAGACCACTAATTTCATCTGGAGGGCACAATTTCACTAGCCTCATGAGAAAATCAATTTAAAGGAAAAAAAGATACATTTGGAGCAATGGTATCAGGTTACTCCTGGTGGGCTTCATTGCTTTTAGGTAGGCCTGTATTGAGGCAGGGCGTCATGACTATGGAAGTGCTTGGCATATGAGACTAAGAGAAAATAGAGAAGGGGCCAGAGTCAAGACATAGGCCCTAAGGGAATTCTTCTCAGTACTTATATTTCTCACCTCCTTGATTTCTATTGCCTTCAAGTGGACTCTCAAACTATGAACCCATCAATTGATTAATTGATTGATGAAGTTAGAATTCTTGTGCTCCAATAATTTTTTCCACATTCCATCTTTGTGTGTCTTGTTCTCTTTTATTCTTTTTAAAAATTAATTTAATAATGCTAGATTTATCTGAGAAGAGGGAACCCTAATTGACAAATGCATCTATAAGATTGGCCTCTAGGCAAACCTGTAGGGCATCTTCTTAATTGATGATTGATGTGAGAGGACATCACATCTAAAGTTTTAGCTAATTTTGGGCAATGCCACCCCTAAGTGGGTGGTCCAGGATGGTGTAAGAAAGCAGGATGAGCAAATTACTAGGAGCAAACTGGTATGCAGCATTCAGCCACAGACTCTGCCTCAGTTCCTGCCTCTAGGTTCCTGCCTTGACTTCCTATAATACAAAATAAATCCTTTCCTTCTCAAGTTGCTTTTGGTCATGGTGTTTTATCACAGCAATAGAAGCCTCAACTAAGACACTAAGTATTTTTGTACTGGGATCAAATCTTTAAACTCATGATTATTGGCAAACACCTTAAGTCTAAATCCATAATACCTGATCTGATTTTAATTACCTTTCAAACATCCCACCTTAAAATATCATCAACATTTAAAGTTAAGGATTAAGTTTCTAATGTGAACTTTTGGGAGACATTCAAACACAGTAGTTGTTCATTTCCGTAGAGGGCTATATAATTCAGATTAAAACATTTAAACCTTAATTTGGAAATAAAATTAGGGAAGAAAGCATGGTTGTGTTTTGATTGGTCTCCTAAAAATGATAATTTGTCTAAAAGAACTTCATCATAAACCATGTCCTCTCAATTTTGGACGGCACACAGAAGCATCTCCTCAAAGAAAGTTTTAGTCTAGTGGGTTTTACAAAAGTTGGCCCAATCTACCCTCTGTGTTAAAGGCTGTGATTTCCAACACCTTTTAGTCAATTTCAGATGATTTCAAATTATAGTATGGTCTTCGAGCTGTTCTCAGAGTTAAACTAGCTTTTGTTAAAATATTACACCATTTTCACCTGACACATCAACAAACATCAACCACAGAAATTATAGGAATAAAAGTCCTCTTAGCTCCCCTCTTTTCCTTTATATATATATTTTGCTCATCATCTGTTATTATCTCTATTGTTAAGTGCAAACTTTAGGAAGCCATTATCCTTTTTGGATCATGGGCATTCATCTCCCAGAAACTCATCTGAACAATTTCTCTGTGTTAACAGAGCCTCAAAGCATTTGTTTGGAAAATTCTACTTGATTTCCTAATACTCTGAGAAATCCATAACATTCATGAACAGGCCAAAATATCTTGGAAGTGCTTTGCTGAAGAGCTTTTCCTTTCTTCCTTAGCTTAAAATTTCCTGAGCTTTGTTGACAGTTGAGCATTCTCAGTAATACACTATTCAGTGCATGTTTTTCCAACCTTCATGAACCTTCCTGAAACTTGATAGGAGTACAGCTATCTGACAACCACAATGGCTGTCACCTCATGTTAACCACACTGGCTGCTTTGCTTGACTTGAGACCTTAAGTAGACAATCTATATTTTGTACAATACTTTGATGGAACTTTAAAAATTGTTTACTATTATTTTATTTTACATATATTGATTTAATTTTGCTTGCATGTATGTCTGTGCACTATATGCACACCTGGTTCTCAGAGAAGCCAGACGAGGACTCTGAATCCTCTGGGACTAGAATTGCAGATAGTTGTGAGCCACCAGGTAGTTACTGGGAATCAAACCTGGGTCTCTGGAAGAGAAACCAGTGCTCTTAACCACTGAGACACTTCTCCAGCTCCTTATTAGTTTTTTATATTCTACAAGGGGAATGACTTTCTGAAAAAGAGGAAGCCTTTTCTTTAGAATAGCAGACAAATGGTTCTCTTTTCCTAACAAAACACAATCATAACATCACTTTTGAGAATTATGGTTTGCTTCTGAAATCTTTTCCAAGCTTATTAGGAATGTGAAGGGTGTACTACCCTTGCCCAAATGAAAATAATTTTCTTAAAGAATAGTGTAAGTATAGGGTAGGATGACCTGGGAAAAATGACAAAGTTGAAGGCCACAGAGTGGTATCATCACAGTGAATGTAGAAATCCATCAGCATGTGAGTACTTGAGAAACTTCTAAACTGGCATACCTATATTCTTTAAAATTTTTATGTATTCTTCAAAAGATTCATATATTTGTATAGAGATCACACCCTGATCCCTAGTTGCAACTCTTTCCAGACAGCCCTACCACTCACTATTTTGCCCTCTCAAATGTATGTCTTGTTAAAAAAAAAACAAGTATTAAATCCAATTAATGCTTCTAGTGTGTGGACATATATATTCTTACAAATGTTCAGTATGGCTTAGCAATAGGTTGAATGTATTTTTAGTATACTTAGTAAATTGATACCATACTCGCATACTGTTCATGTCTGTCTTCAATGTGTATTTCATAATATACATCACTGTCTGATTATAAGGTACCCTTGCTTCAAAATGCTTTTGCTCTTAATACCTTTTTCTCAGGGATGGTCACTCCATGGCTATTTCTGTAACTTAATGAAGAATGTAAATTTCTAATGAGCTTTCTTCAGAGTCCCTACTTCACAGATTGGAAAGTCTCCCTGAAATCTTGCTTGCTTACATAACTATCAGGCAGTTGAGTTTGTTGCTCTGTTCTCTTGGTCCAAGGTACAGCTTCCTCTGCCAGATAGAAGTGGTCATGCCTGTCATTTCTCAGAGAAATGGTATGACATATACACACCACAATAGAGGCTAAACAAACAGGTTTGAATCCCTTGGAGGAAGTGGCTGGCACTGTCAAGTATGAGCAAGAATGGCTTTTCTGCAGGAGGAGTCCAGATGGCAGGAGGAAGATAAATAGCCCTGAATGAAAGGGTGAATAAAATGCTCGACAGTTTCAAATTCCTGTGGAGGAACCTGGGAGTTAAGCATTTTCTTTCTTTCCCCTTTATCTCATGTCTGTCTCATATTTCAGTTTTATGGCCCCTCTTTTGCTGCCCATGGTGCTGAATTATGATGAGCCCCAGACTTAGTTTAACCTTAGCTATTTCCGACCCACACTTTCTTTAAGATAGAAAATGACTCGGATTCCTTCTTTCTCTGCAGTCATGACTATTATTAAATCTTTTACAATAGTCATATCTAATTTCATGCTTCTTCCTCTCAGCAGTGCACCCATGCCAAAGTATTGGCAGGACAAGCCACAGGCACCATCTTCGAATAAAAACGACATCAAAGACTGAAGCTAAGATCCAGTGAAAGTACTTACTTAATGAGACAAGTGTTGGTGGCTGAGAGTACTCTCAGCCTGTACACATAGACTCTGCTGAACATGCTCTCCAACTCTGGTTCCACAGTTTATAGTTCGGGTCACCCAAAGGGAGTTGCCTAAACTTACTTTCTCCTTCTAGTCTGCCAGGTGAGGGTGCACCAGTTACTTTATCATCAGGTTGTTCTAAGTATAATGTGAGATAATAAAATAGATTGTGTGTGGTGCTCAATTAATGTTAGCTTTTTCCCCCTTCATTGAATAGCAGTGGTTAAACCTCGCTGTTCCAGAACCATGTTGGAAACAATTGATCACTAAGTTAAGAATCTGCTCCCTTCCCTCCTCATTCCCTTCTCCTTCTTTATTTTAGTCCATCATTCTATCCTCTCTTTCTTTCTTTCCCTCCTTTCCTCCACACCTCCTCTCCATCCATGCCTTCCTCCCTTCTCTCTCCCCTCTCACACACATAGTTTACATTCATTGATTTGGTTCTCTTGTAGTGAATTACTTCTTCATGAGGTGCATAGAATTAATCTCTCTGATTAATAAAAAGGTTGCATGATTTAGTCTTTATTATTTAATCAAGAACAATTTTACAAACACATGAGGAGGTCTAGGATGTTCCATAATTAACATCAGAAGACTTGGAGACTCTTAGCTTCTAGAGTTAACTTATATTCTTTTGAAAAGCAAGTATGGCAAAGCAGACTTGGAATATCAAACTTAACATGCCTTCTCTCAGACTTAAAAATATGAGATTAATGTAGAAGAGAGACCCTTGGGAGGAAGGTTAGAGACCAGTGTGTGTTTGGGGTGGGCACAAGAGAACAAGAAAAAAGAGAGAAGACAAAAGAGAAGCAAATGCATACTATGTGCATGTGCAGAGATGACACAGTGAAACCCATTATCTCGAATGTGAATAAAGACTAAGAAGGGTGAGTAATTTCCTAACAGGTTGAAACACAGTGCAGTTGGTATCTGAGAGCATCAGTTGGAATCAAGGGTGCTTTCTTCAAAACTAGCCACTTTCCTACCTGCAGCTTTTGCTGTGAATGTATTATAAGAATCAGTGAATTAATAGATGTAGTGACTTCAGAGTAGAACTCAGGCTAGAGCAAGCAGCTGGTGAGCCGGTGAGGATTACATCCTATGACTATCACTCACATATCTTTTTTAGGGCTTTGGTATTTCTGGCCATTTGATGTAATTCCCATTTTAATGCCAGTGTGACTTCTTATATTCTACTGCAAGCTCTTCAGTGGCATTTTCATATCTGTTTTCTGCTTTGTCCTTGCAGTAACCTGTCAGCTAGTTAAACCAGAAATAATTATCTGCACCTCTATTATAGTAATTATTTAACTCCACAGCATTTCCGTCTGCCTCCTATTACCAGATGGAAACATCCCATGAGTGCAGTGTGTAAGTTTGGAATAGTTACCTGGGGGTAATAGCTACCTAAGTAATAGCAGTTTAATCATAATGACATCCATTATTGAGGAAAAAGTTTCAAGGTAACAGCTAGTGACTAGTTGATATTATTGAATATCCATTAGCATTTCCATAGTTACAAATGGATTGATTTATCTTCCTTGTGGGTTTGTAGCCTTAGGTTCACAAGATGACCACCACAGTTCCAGGCACCGAGTCTCTGGTAGCCTCTGAGCAGGGAAGATGTGAAAAGTTTTATCAAAAGCCCATCAGGTGGTTTCTATGTGTTATTGACCACAACTGAGTCATGTAGCTGTTCCTACTTTGAATGGATGCTGGAAAGCAAATATATGGCAGAGGAAAAGAAGTGTTTCCAGTTGATTCAGAGAAATAAGGATTTATCTTGTGCATCTGGACACGTGTGTGTGTGTGTGTGTGTGTGTGTGTGTGTGTGTAATCTGAAAAACTGAAGGAACATAATCTACAGGAAAGGAAGTTTATAATTCTGTTTATGGGTAGAAATTATGTCTTAGTCCTTTACAAACATTAGAGCTTGACACACAAAAAAATCCATGAACTTTAAAATGAGCAAAACTCTCTTAGATAAACTTAGACTTAGAAAGAAAAAAATAATAATTTTCCCAAGGCCACACAATTAATTAGAAGATAAATGGCATCTATGTCACATTCTGACTTGGAGTTCCTCCTGTGAGCAAAACCACACTCTGACTTATCTCCTATAACCCATACCTAGGTAGACTAGCTCAGCTTTTACACTAACTTCAGGCTTAGGTAACAGAGATGCATTTCTTGTTTCAACCATGACCTTTATTGAGTTAGTCACAACTATGTGTAAACTGACATATGAGAGATAGGCCCACTCTGATCTTGGGCCTTTTTCCTATTTGTTGGAGTTATTAAATATGAAATGGACTTTAGAATATAAAAGACTGATGTTGAGGCCCACCATGTGTTGGGAACAGTGCCATCAATTAAACATATATTTAAGATATTACTGTTTTCATTTTTTCAAGTAAGAAAATAAAGGGTGATATAAGTTGAGCCTTGCTTAGGGTCATGGAATTATAAAGTGGCTATACTGGGATTCACACCAGGCAAAGTTGAACTTTATTTGTGCTTTTCCTATTAGTCCAAATTCCCATCAGAGTTGGGACAGCCTAGTCACTGGACTTCAATAAACACGCACTATGGTCTAACACAGAGGCATTTATGTATGTATGAATAATATTTTGTTAGAGGTTGTTTGTGAATTATCATTTTAGTATTCTGTATGTAAAAGGGTTTATGCATTTTTATAGACAGAAAAGTTTTCTATTAACTCCATGTTATTATTATTCTTATATCAAAATTCAGGTTGCCTTACTTAGAGATTCAATGCAAGACTTTAAAAAAATCTTTTTGTGGAGTTTTGAAATTTCTCTGTATTAGCATAAAGAACTAAGACATACATTATAAGTTGTTTAAAGATTCTGGTGGCTATTATACATCATATTGTGCACTGAAGTTAATTTTAAAGCATATCTATAGCTCATTTTATTTTATATCATGGCATCTTGTTTATGGTGCAGTGTATTTATGGGCTAGAAGTCTTTTAAATATTCTGGTCTTACAGAGCTGTGTTTTCTTTGCTGATAAAATTTTAAAATGACATTTAATGTCTGAAGAAACATTATACTTGAGGTGCAAAGCTATTTTATTGTTTTTAGTATAGGTTAGGTCCCACCTCCTATCATCGTTAGTATATTACTGCCTTGGCTGTAGTAAAGTTTCATTCTTTTGATTTTATGGTTTCAGTCTGTAGTCAGAGAAAGCAAAGTCCTAAGGTAAATGAGAAAGGTTTAACATTGTGTATTGACCACAGTCACAGCAATATCAAAGGGCCAATGCCTAGTTAGGATATAAGCATTGGTCTGTGACACCACTACAGCACTGGATACCTCTCCATATATTGAAGTATTTATGTTAGGAGATGACTCTCCAAAGGTCCTGTTTTGAAACAAAACAAAACAAAGCAAAACAAAACAAAACATAGGAACAAGGCACTGACTACCTCTATTCAGGAGCATCTTTCAAGGATACTTATGTGATCAGACTTGGAAGATGGTTACTGTGTATCCTCAAAAGCAAATCAAATCAAAACAAAGCAAAAAACACAAAAGCAACCCACATAGTCTTAAAGCCCTGGGGGACAAAGACAGTGTCACAATATAGGCCAAGCAGTCTTTCTGCCCACTCTGAAAGATTCAGATTTTGTCAGCTCAGCACGAATGTCCCAGGAGTCTCTCTTCCCCTTTATTGCCCTCTCAAATTACTTCTTGGGGAACTGGCAGGGATGTTGATACTGTGTGAATAATAAAGCATTTGTCCCTGACCCAGGGTTCATGTCTGCTGTCAGCCTGCATAGAACCACACCAGTGTGTCTGGCTAACTTCAAAGAAGACAAAATGCCAAACTCTTCATAGATTTGACAACTCCCAAACAAAACTACATTGGACCTATTACTTAAATTAGCAGCAAGCCAGTATCGAACATCAAACTAGATAGGGAGAAACTTGAAGCAATCCCACTAAAATCAGGGACTAGACAAGGCTGACCACTCCCTCCCTACCTATTCAATATAGTACTGGAAGTCCTACCCAGGGCAAATAGACAACAAAAGGAGGTCAAAGGGATACAAATAGGAAAGGAAGAAGTCAAAATATCACTATTTGCAGGTGATATGATAGTATACTTAAGTGACCCTACAACTTCTACCAGAGAACTCCTAACTCTGATATACAACTTCAGCCAAGTGGCTGGATATAAAATTAATTCAAACAAATCAGTAGCCTTCCTCTACTCATAGGATAAAAAAGCCGAGAAAAAAATTAGGGAAACGACACTCTTCACAATAGTCACAAATAATATAAAATCCTTTGGTGTGAATCTAACCAAGCAAGTGACAGATATGCATGACAAGAACTTCAAGTCCCTGAAGAATCAAATTGCAGAAGATCTCAGAAGATGGATAGATCTCTCATGCTCATGGATCGGCAGGATTAATATAGTAAAATGGTTATCTTGCCGAAAGCAATCTACAGAATCAATGCAATCCCCATCAAAATTCCAACTCAATTCTTCATGGAGATAGAAAGAGCAATTTGCAAATTCATTTGGAATAACAACAACAACAAAAACAACAACAAAACCAGGATTGTGAAAACTATTCCCAACAATAAAATAACTTCTGGAGGAATCACCATCCCTGACCTCAAGCTGTACTATGGAGCAATAGTGATAAAAACTACATGGTATTGATACAGAGACAGGCAGGAGGATCAGTGGAATAGAATTGAAGACCCAGATATGAACCCACACACCTATGGTCACTTGATCTTTGACAAAGTAGCTAAAATGGTCCAGTATTTTCAACAAAAAGGACAGCATTTTCAACAGGTGATACTGGTTGTAGCAGAGGTCAGCATGTAGAAGAATGCAAATCTATCCATTCTTATCTCCTTGTACAAAGCTCAAATCCAAGTGGATAAAGGACCTCCACATAAACCCAGATACATTGAAACTAATAGAAGAGAAAGTGGAGAAGTGCCTAAAATACTTGGGCACAGGAGAAATGTTCCTGAGCAGAACACCAATACTCCAAAATCAAGAATTGACAAATGAGACTTCATAAAATTGCAAAGCTTCTGTAAAGCAAAGGACACTGTCAATAGGACAAAATGGCAACCAAAAGATTGGGAAAGGATCTTTACCAATGCTACATCTGATAGAGGGCTAATATCCAATATATACAAAGAACTCAAGAAATTAAACCCCAGACAATCAAATATCTCTATTAAAGAATGGGGTACACCTGTTTGATACCACAGAAGACACAGCTAACCGGTTACCAAAAAGATTAATGAAATAAATAGATACCCCCAGAAAGCCAGGCCCAACCATAAATAAGATGAATAACAATTTATGTCCAGGGAAGAGAAATCTCCCTGAGAATTCCCTTCTTTTTCCTTTCCAGGTAAAAATGAATCACCCGTGAATCTAGATGCTGGCCTCCGAACTTATACTACTCAGACCTTTGAAGGGCCACTGACAAGAACATCAAACAACTAGAGACTGACATCACTAATCTGAAGAAATCCCTCATTTTGCTGTCTGAAGAGACCTCCAAAAATCGCAAAGATCCTTATTGGACTTGATTTACTCTATTACAATAGAAAAGGCTATATATAGCTCTTGACTGTGTACAACCCTTAAAGAAGAATGTTGCCTTTACATAGACAAGACAGGGAGGGTTAAAGAAAACATGAAATAGGTCAGTGAAGGCCCTGAGAAAAATCAGAGAGAGAAAGAGACAGATGAATACTGGTACAAGAATTGGTTTTCAGCCTCTCCAAGGTTGTCAACCCTACTTCCTCCCATCTTGGGACCCTTATTTTGGTTCTTTTTGCTTATTTCCACGGGTCCCTGGGCCTCAAATAGGCTGACTAACTCTGTGAAACAACAGATAAATAATTTGGTAGCAAAACCTATTCAGTAACATTATCATAAGTTAGCTATGGAGCAACACGAGACTCTAAATGAGGTTGTTACTTTATACAGGATGCTCCCAAAACCCATCTCCACCCAACCTAAAAGAGGAGACTTCCGCCCCTAGACCAAGCAGAGAGGGGCCACCCAGAACCCCCTCTGACTGCCGATCTGAATTCTTGCTTAGGCTGCAAGGCTAAGCACTGCAAGGGAATATAAATAAAACTTAAAAATATGTCTCTGGGTTCCCTGAGGGACAAGCCTGACTGCATAGGGGTTGATGTCAAAAGTATCCCCTCTCCAGGAAAAAGACAT
>NW_021604756.1:522653-553390 GCF_004785775.1 Grammomys surdaster | reverse complement strand
GAAGAAAAAAAGCAAGAGTCTTTGGAGAACCCAAGAAAAGGAACTGATTGCAGAGAAAGAGTGCGGTGTGAGTGTGGTTTGTATGTGTCTCTCTCTCTCTCTCTCTCTGTCTGTCTCTCTGTCTCTCTCTCTGTCTCTCTCTCTCTCTCTGTCTCTCTGTCTCTCTCTCTCTGTCTCTCTCTCTCTCTGTCTCTGTCTCTCTCTCTCTTTCTCTCTCCCTCTCTCTCTGTGTGTGTGTGTGTGAAATACAGACGAATATATGCCACAACCCAACCATAGAGGTCAGAGTAGGACGTCTGCGTATGCGTATCATTCTTACCATCTAACTTATTGAACTAAGGTCTTTCTTTATTCAGCTACTCCTGTGTACATTCCAGGACTGGCTGCCCACAGGTTCCTGCTGATTCTCTAGTCTCCTATCTTTCTCTAGGAATGCTAGAATTAACATTTGCCTTTTTATGTAAATTCTGGGGAGCTGGAGAGATGGCTCAGCCTTAGAGGCTAGGCTCACAACCAAAAATATGTGTATTCTGGGGTTTGAACTTGGGCAGAGGCTTGCCCTGCTACTAGTCCTTTTACCTGCTGAGCCATCTCCCTGGTCCTGGATTTCTTAATTCTATTGTGACAAATTTTCATTATATTTTTTCTAGTTTTTGTGTCTGATGAAAATTCCTTCTCCTGAGCTCACAGATAGTTTCCTCTATTTCTGTTGTCTTTGCAAAGCCATTATAGAACTGAAGTTTCGGTTTTACTTTTTATTTTTTAAGTGTGACAGAGGGGTCCATTTTAATATAAATGTGCATTCATGTTAGTTTTGCTGATTAAAAGATGAAATCAGCTGAATGAGGTAATGCCTGCCTGTAATCCCAGTCCTAGGGAAGCAGAGTCAGTTAAGGGCTAGCCTGGTCCACATAGATACAGGACATCAACATCACATAGTAAGAACTTGTCTTTAAAGGGGGAAAGAAAGATTGTTGAAAGAAAAGAAAAATTGAACAACACCTTTCCCTGCTGACCCATGGCAACTCTTTTTCTATTAGCTTTCCAATTATTGTTGGGGTATGTCTGCAGCTTCTAAATCCTGTGGCCTGGATCTGCTGTATATCCTGACTACATCCATTCCTGTTTATGATTACTCTTCAGTTTCTCAAGGACTGAGCTATGCTCCACCTGTAACCTTAACTACACATGGGTCTGTACTACCTGTTCCAGGAAATGACAATGATGCCTTTGTTTCAAAGGCTGTTATGACAACCTTGTAACCATGTCTTTGTTTCAGGACATTGTTATGACCAGCTGGTGTTATGACCATCTTGTAATGACCACTGCGCAACCATGCCTTTGTTTCAGGAGGTTGTTATGGCCAGCTCGCTATGCTTATGTTCTTCTGTAACCCTGCCTAATTGTCTGCCAACCCCTCACATTGAAGACCCCTACTCATGAAGTATAAAATCCCTCATCTTACCCACATCTGAAGTGAACTCCTTGAGTCCCACCGATAGGGAGAGACAGCCTATGTACACAAATAAAAATGCTTTTTTAAATTAATCTGTGGGATTAACAGGAACAAGAAAAATATACCTCAGAAATGATTTTGCTTTGCTTGAACTTTTGCAAATAAATTTTGTTTGCTTGCTCTTTTCTTTTTTTTTTTTGACAGAATCTCACTAGGTAGCCCTAGTTGGTCTTGACTCAAGATATAGACTAGCTTGGCCTTGAAGTCAAGGAGATCTACCTGCCTCTGCCTCCTACATGCTGGGATTAAAGGTGTGTGCTACAATGCCTTGTTTTCAAGTAAATTTCAAGTTTGTGTTCAGTAGAAAGCCCTGTTTGGAATTTCCTTAGAACTGGGTTGATTTTTATCCAATATTTTATATGTAAATATATGAAATACATCTTTTTGCCTTTTTATAAACATGCCTCTTCTGTATGTTCTTCAATAAAGACTTACAGCATCCTGAACAAATGATACATTTTTCTGATTATTCCTTTTTATTATCCTTAACCTATCAATTTTTGCTATTGAATAAAAATCCAGTTATCATTGTATACTAATGTAAGATATCTAGGAATCTTGCTAAGTATTAATTCTGATAACTATTCAGTATACTGTTTGAATTTCCTGTATAGATAATTACATCATCTTTTAGTAATAACAGCTACACTTATTTCTTTCCTACTTCTAGTTTCTCTCTCTCTCCCTCCCCGTATCCCCTCCGACCCCCTAAGTTTGCTTGCTTGCTTTATCACTCTGGCTAGGATTTTTAAGTAGTATACCAATGAACAGACAGGGCAAAGGGTTCTCTTGTCACAGAGCTGTGTTCCTTCCCACTTTCTCATACTTTGTTTAGAATCAGAGTGCTAACTGAGCACATTTGCTTGCCCAAGTTTGAGTTACAGGTGCTACAGTCTGTTATTTAAGGCTATTCCTCTATCTGAGGAATGTTTCCCACATCAGGTTATTCAGATGTGACCAATGACATGTACCCTACAATAGTTTTCACATGGCCTTGGACACAGCCAGAGTCTCCTTACTCAACCTTATCACACAAGTAATCCTGTGTCTGCAGGGGATTGTATAATTATCTAAATGAAACTCTTATGACACCCTTCTCCTTACTGTAAAATATCAGAATTGGGGATCCTACTGGCTCCGTCATCAATGAAAACTATCACTGACAGCTACGGAGTCTTTAAAAAGACTTGGATTTTTGATCCTCCTGCCTCCACCTGAGTAAGAAAGGCTGGGATCACAGGTGTGTGCCACTGTGCCAGGCTTATTTGGCCTTTGAGATTGAACTCCAGGCTTTTTTCCTGCAACTCTTGCATTCTGTCAACTGAGCTACATCCTCAGCCCAGAAAGTGATAATATTTAGAAAATATTTTGAAGTCAAGAAGATCTACCTGCCTCTGCCTCCTTCCCCATTGTGGTGTCTTCTTGCATAGAACAGGACTTAACTGTATTGCATCTACAAAGCTCTTGCAAAACTCTGTGGCCAACTTCTATCTTCTAGAAGTTCATAGTGTTTTCATTCTGGTTGTTGATCCATGATCTACATTGATTGTCCTTGTTTCGACAAATGGACACGATTTGAAGTCACATCACACCATTTATTTGTATTGTATATTTGTATAGGCCTGTCCCCACAGAGCTATTGGTATCTTATTTAAGAGGTACCTATTTAACACTCACTGTCTAGCCCTGGTTTTCACTGTCCTTTTGTGTTTATCTATCTTGCAGAAATGCAATCATTATGGAGTTTGCCCCTTTACCAGCACTCTATTGGTTCCTAGCTTAATTTCCTCAAGGTTCTTGCATTTGGTAGTGAAGAAGGGTCAGGGAACTTGGGCAAGCATGTGCTGATCTGGAAAACAGGAACTTTTAATAGAGGTCCCTCCTTGTTCTACACTAGACTTTGCAATCCTTCCAAATTGCTAAGGGTGGTCAGGGTCAGGCTGGGACCAATGAGAGGCAGGCAGGGAGCAGCAAAAGGGAGCTTCTGAGAAGTCCCACACAGAGCCCCACCTGGGGGATGTTTGCAATTCCTTATTGGGATCTCTCCACCCTCCCTTCACTCTCCTGTTGCTTATGCTTTCTCTGTGTGCTTCTTCTTTCCAGGATGTACAATTCTTGGTCAGTCCCACAGAATGAACTCAGTGCTACCCTAGATGAGTAGATGACCACCCTCCCCTCATACAATGCTACGCTTCATTATTTCCTCCCTTTGTTAAGTCTGAATAACACTCTGTGGTAGAGATACAAGACCTTTCCATTCTTCTGTCAGTGGTCACTGAGTTACTTTTACATTGGGGCTGTTGTAAGTAATGAGGTATCTGTTGTCATGCAATGATCTGTTCCTGGACCTACATTCTTTTGAGACATTCTCAGAAGTAAAATTCTTGGACCACAGGGTATTTCGCTTGCTGGGGGTTTTCATTGTTTGTTTTGGTTTTTGTTGTTTGGGTTTGGTTGGTTGGTTTATTGGTTTTTGAGACAATTATACAGCACAGGCTGACCTTGAACTTGTGATTAAAGAAGAGTCAGGGATACTTAGGCCAACCAAAGAACAGGGATAGACCCCTTTAAGAGGGGTAGGTTTTTTGTGCTTGGGGTAGTATTTTCCTCTTCCTGCACCAGAACATTGTATCTGATACATGTTGCTAATGGCCAGCATTGGCAGGACCAATCGGGGAGAAGGGGAAAGGAGTCTAGAGGAGGAAGGGTCTGGAGATCCTATAAACTGTCCTGCAGACACAGACTCTTGGCATGGACCCTCAGCTCTGGGTCTTCCTCCAGCCATGTTTCTGCAACTGTTTGCTCTGGAAACCTTTGTGGTTCACTTTGTCTTCTCTGGCTCCCTCTGTAGTTTTCTGCTTCACTTTCTTAGCAACTGCCACTGTTGCTTCTTTCCAGTAGAATTTGGGACTTGTGATTTTCCCAGACATCCAGTCTTTACCCCATGGGATGAACCCTACAGCTACCCTAGATGAATACCCTTCATCCCCAAACACTCAGAGTCATCTTGCTCCAGCTTCCAGAGTGCTAGGAATGTTTTTAGATCTTGGTAAGGATCTGGTCTGCACCACTGATGGAGGATTCGACTCCTTTGTCCATGCCTATGATTTTAAGGTTTGACCTGGAAATTGGGTCCCAAGGCCCCTTCATGTTCTTTCCTGGATATTTTTCAGAGTTTACACTCTTGACATGTATGGTCTAAGTCCTCCTCTGATCTTTTTCTCCTGATGTTCTATCTTCTCTTTGATCTATTCTCCTTGGAAGACTTTCCCAAGAATGTTCTCTTTGGGTTATTGAGCTGTTCAGTGCTATCATTATTTCAGCTTGACTTCTCATTATCATTCATCTGTATTGACTGTGGTTTCCAAATCCTGGATTGTCTTCCTCACTTCATTTGGTCTTAAGTTTGGTTTTTCTTGGGCAGCTCTCAAGCATTTATTCTCTTCAAGTATGCAGAGATGTCTCTTTGTGTCTTTGAATTCATTGTTGAAATTGATGAGTGTTCTTTTAAGTTCTGTGTTCTGGAAGTCATCTAGGTAATTCTCATTAGAGAACATTTGTATAGGACTGGTGGATTTAGGAGGGCCTGGGCATGTTGTCTTGACGTTTTATATTGTGAATTACATGAAGACCTGGGCATGTGGTCTTCTTTCCTTGGTTATGTATCTTATGTGAAAGAGCAGGATGGACTGGTGAACATGATGTGCCAGTAGACCTAAGCCTGAAGGTTGGGAAAGGTTCGTAAGGGCCTATTAGGTAAGTCCACTTTCACTGTGGTTGTGAGGACCATTGGTAGGTCTGGGAGGGATAATATTGAGGGTAGAGGCAAGGTCTGAAGGACGCACCAAGCTTGGTGGTAGCATAGGGTATTGTACCAGGCTCAGTCTGGGGGTTGAATATGAATTTGGGATTCTTAAGAGATTTTTTTTTCTTTTCTTCACTAAGGGAAGTTTAAATATCAAGATTGGAATAATAATACATGCATGGATTTTACTTTTAGTTGTGTAAGGATTATTTAGAGAGGCCATTTCTACCCACCTGTCTATCACCTTTCACAATGTGAGGCCTAGCATCATGTGGAATCTAATCCATGATTCCAGGTAGGTCTTCCTGGACCTGCCTGCCTATCAATCATTCTACCAGTCATACCACCTGACATCGTGTTGACTCAAATACTAAAGACCAGATAGGGTCCTTCATAATCATTCAGTGCACCTGCCAGTCATCATGCACCTGGCATCATGTGGTGTCTGACCTAGAATTCCAGACAAGTCTCACAGTCCCATCCTTTCCACCCATCAGTAACCCTACCCAGCCTGCTACTACGTACCACCTGGAGTCTAAACTGAAACTCCAGGTAGGTCCTCCTGATCCACTCCACTTAACTGCCTATCAGTCAGTCACTCTAACCACCCAACTGCCTGTCCCCATGTGGAGTCTGTCTCAAGATTCCAGGCAGGTTCCCCAGACCCACCCTACCTGCTCACTTAGATTTGTCTCATGTGCCCTACCACCCAGAACCTGGAATAGCTTATTTGTTCATTGTTAACATCTCTTCTAGGAGATGGTTTGTAACAAAAGAGGGGGAACGGTACCTCCTCAGAAGGAGTTCCCCTGAAATACTCTCCATCATGCCTTGTTCACTTTTATCTCTCTAAAGCTGAAAGTTCATGGCAAATCTGCTGCTGACTGCCTCTGGCACCACCAAGACCAACAAAACTTTGCCACAGATATGAGGAAGGACCCTCTTACCCTTAAAGGGAATGGTCCAGACCCAGTTCCCTTATGGGGCCGAGGACTGATATGCCTGTCCAATACCCCAGAAGGCACAGCTAACCGGCTACCAAAAAGATTAATGGAAAAAAAATAGATACCCCCACAAAGCCAGGCCCAACCATAAATAAGATGAATAACAATTTACATCCAGGGAAGAGAAATCTCCCTGAGAATCCCCTTCTTTTTCCTTTCCAGGTAAAAATGAATCACCCGTGATGTCTCCCGTTAGAAGTTCTAATCCAGATGCTGGACTCCAAACTTATACTACTCAGACCTTTGAAGGGCCACTGACAAGAACATCAAACAGCTAGAGATTGGCATCACGAATCTGAAGAAATCCCTGGTTTTGCCGTCTGAAGAGACCTCCTAAAATCGCAAAGATCCTAATTGGACTTGATTTACTCTAGTACAATAGAAAAGACTGTATACAGCTCTTGACTGTGTACAACCCTCAAAGAAGAAGGTTGCCTTTACATAGACAAGACAAGGAGTGTTAAAGAGAGCATGAAACAGGTAGTGAAGGCCCTAAGAAAAATCAGAGAGAGAAAGAGACAGATGAATGCTAGTACAAGAATTGATTTGCAGCCTCTCCAAGGTTGTCAACCCTATTTCCTTCCATCTTGGGACCATTATTTGGGTTCTTTTTGCTTTTTTCTGCTGGTCCCTGGCTCTCAAATAGGCAGACTAACTCTGTGATACAACAGATAAATAATTTGGTAGCAAAACCTACTCAGATACATTATCATTAAGTTAGCTATGGAGGACCACGAGACTCAAGATGAGGTTGTTACTTTATACAGGGTGTTTCCAAAACCCATCTCCACCCAACCTAAAAGGAGGGACTTCTGCCCCTAGACCAAGCAGAGAGGGGCCACCCAGAACCCCCTCTGACAGGCAATCTGAATTCTTGCTTAGGCTGCGAGGCTAAGCACTGCAAGGGAATATCAATAAAAGATAAAAATATCTATCTGGTTTCCCTGAGGGACAAGCCTGACTGCATAGGGGTTGATGTCAAAAGTATCCCCTCTCCAGGAAAAAGACATCGGGACGGGTATGGCTCTCATGCCTCACTGGACAACGACAGGGGGACTGGAGCCATTACAAAGTCCCCTTCAAATACTGGAGGTCAGGCCTCTATCCCCACCTTCACAAGTTTAGAATTACCACAGCCCTTCTATACTTAGAGAAGGGAGGAGATGTCAGGGGCAGCCCTGCTTACACACTGTAGGCCTAAAATCAGCCATAGGCCTAAAATCAGAAATAGGCCTGTCATATATGTATACAAACACCAAGTCTTGGGTCTCAGTGGAAAAACATTAAAACAGATGGCTATAAGCTAATGTCAATAGGCAGCTTTTGTGGAAATTTATAGGCCTGAGTAGCCATAGACCTTGTAAATAGGTAGCCTTGGCAGACAATACCAACTTAGATAAGGACAAGCGAGTCATAGGCAGAGTCATAGTGACTTGTCCCCTGAACCTTCACCCAGCAGATACCCGGTTCTGAAGATATCTGTATTCCCCCTGAACATCCACACTCCAGTGTCATTCTCTTCCCCACATCCTGCCTTTCTGTGTTTATAACCCTTGTGTAAATGAATTACGATTTGAGAAAAAATAAATTATAATAAAAATAACACCATATGGTGAGCAATTTGCAGAAATTGAAGACCATCATAAGCATATAGGTTTATCCCACATGGGCTGAAGGAATTTTAGGGTCTGAAAACATCTAATCAAAAAGAACACTCTTTTAAGTGTCAAAATAGATCGGTATTAAATATTGTCAGTTTGAGCACTCTTCTGTTTCTGGTGTGGGTTCCTGTATACTTGGATGTTTAAAACACATAAGCAGATAAAAACAACATTTGATTTCATGTAAAATAGTGTCATTACAAATAGTTCTTTGGGTTGTGTCATAGCTTCCTGGTCATTTGAGACTGTAGCTTTCTGGTTTTCACATCAGTATCCCCCACATTTCTCCAGTGAACAAAGCTAATAACACCAAGCAGAATGATGGTACATTTTAAATTTTAATTTTTATATGTTTCTCTCAAAATCATAATGATTTAATGTTTAATTCATGTTTCATTTTGGCTCATTAGTGTACATTTGATTTATTTCATCTATTTTTCTTTTTTGTATCACATTTCTAATGTATTTCATTTATTCAAGAACACTTGATATCAAGTTCTTTGGGAGTTTTAGTTTTCTGTTAAAATCCTCTGAAATATTTCTAATTATACACTTACTCTTCTGTGTGTATGTGCATGTGTGCATATATGTATGCACATGTATGTGGTCATGTGGGTACAAATGTGCATATGTGCTGTGGAGTCTGGAGGATAATAACTTGAGCATTATTCCAAAGAGGTAGTTCACCTTTTTATTTTAAGACATAGTCTCTCACCCACCTGAAACTTACCAAGTGGGGTATGCTGAATGGCCATAGAGTCTTAAGGATCCATCTGTCTCTAACTCCTCAGCATGGCCATTACTCGAATGGCACTGCTGGGTATGGTGGCACATGTCTTTTACGGGAAGAAGCAGCTAGTTCTCTGTGAGTTCCAGCCTTGTCTATATAGCATATTCTAGGCTAGCTACATAGATAGACAGCGTGTGTGCCACCACATCCAGCTTTTTATGTGGACTTTGAAGATGGAACTCAGGTCCTTATGTTCGCTGGACAAGCACTTTCTTAACTGAGCCCTTTCCTTAGAACCTTGATTAGGTATTTAATATTACTTATAATGATGCACTTTTTTGGTTGTCAATTTGACTACATCTGGAATTAACTAAAACCCCAAAATGATGGGCACATCTGTGAGGCGTTTGTGCTTAGTTAAATCATTTTATATTGGAAGATCCACTTCTAATCTAGAACTTTGAGGTGGCCATGCCTTCTGCTGGAAGCCTATATACGGACAGGGAAGAAGACAAGCTCTCTCTTTTCCTGCTTGCTCTTGCCTTTCTAGTAAGTCCACCTTTTACTGGCAATTGTGCCTACTTCTTCAGGATTCTAGTGTACACTGAAGACCAGCTGAGACATCCATCCTCATGGGATAAATAACTACTGTATTCTTAGACCTTCCATTCATAGGTAGCCATTATAGGACTAGCTGAGCCACAGCCCATAAGTCATTCTAATAAACCCAGTTCTACATAGAGAGAGATTCATTCTATAAGTTCTCTTACTCTAAATAACCCTAACTAATACACTTATTATATGACTACAATAATACCCTCAACATTTAGTTTAGTAACATTTTTTTCTAAACACAGAGGTAGCAAATATATCTCAAGGCTTTTTTTCTTCCAATTTCCAGAACCCTCTAATACAGAGCTCAAAAATGCAATGAATCTCCTGATTTCTAGTTGTGTATTTGTTACAATTTATGGTCACATTTAAAGTAGCTCACACAAAAATTTTTTGTACTCATGCCTTCAATTTTTGAGATTTGATTTCTGTTTCTATTCCTGGTTTCCATCTGCCCAGCTTTAAATTTATTTTATAACCTGTCTGAAGCGGTTACACTTTCACAAAAGTATCTCTTCAGTTCCAAAGATAGATGACCTAGAAGGACCTTTGAAATACACTAGTTCTATGGAATTTCTTTCTCACCAACACCTCTGAAGAACAGAACACATTTCTGTCAGACACAGCAGTTCAATGGAATCTGAGTTTTCAATGGTGTGGCCACCTGTAAGTTGGGTAAGGAGCAGAATTTGCCCAGAGGATTTTGTGGGGTTAAGAGATATTCAGAAGAATCAGATGAGTGAATGAAAAAAACCCTTCCAATCCAGAATTCTCATTCTTAAAGCAGAGTCCCAGGGCTGGAAATCTATTGTTACAGTTGGTCTCAAAACTGCAGCTGAGACTAAGCTTCTGACCACTCATGTGTTCATGTCCTAAAACATCTCTGTGTCTTTGTTTGCTAACAATATCAACTGATTTTGAATAATTTAATTTAAAAAAAAACTCTAAAATTACACTGAATTATTCATGAAACTGAGGAAGCAGGCTCAGGCTGACCAGATGCCCTGGTCCTCATTCCCAGGAATAAAAAGACATTCTTTGTTAGTATGACTCAGCAGTAGTGGCATGCTCTCTGCTCATGGTGGCATGAATCCATGGTGGTGTCATGTACCCACACTCTGAACTGGTCAGGAACTGGGTTTGCTGGTCAGAGGTCTCATCAGACACTGTCTTAGAAGGAGAAATGAAGTCCTCAAAGAATACTTGAATATTGTTGATCTATAAACGCGATGTTGAAGGTTGAGATTCAGAACAATAGCCATGCATCCGCTCAAAACCCATCCTGAGGAGGTCTCCCTCCATTAGTATCTTCAAGCCTTCCCTTTCACTACGGTCTGTCTTGCCGGTAGAATTTCTCAATGTGTCTGCTGCAATCACAAAAGGGTTGCTCCCCTCCACCATCCTGCACGGGTAGACCACGCAGAGGGAGAGGTGTTCCTGGAAGGAAGACTTGCACAGAGGAATGACATGAGAGCAGACAAATCTCAAACAGTTATCCCTGGAGGGGAGGGATTTGTAGGGAACTCATGTCAGCTTTTCTTTTCTCGGGTGAAATTTTTGAGGAGGAGGGATAGGAAAGCAGGATCCAGAGTGTGTGAGATCAGTGGCTGTTTAAGGCTGTTGAGAAGCACAGAGAAGGCATAGGAGAATAAATGGGAAATGGTCAGACAAACGGCTCCCCCCCCCCCTCGAGCTCTGTTCATCTTTCCAGGAGACTGAAAGGAAAAACAAGAATGTGGAATCAAGAGAGTGGAAACAGCGTAAGAACAAACAGACGGTGACCACAGCCTGGAGGCCAGGACCTGCTATGAGGAGAATGTAGTTTTCATTTGGTTCTGGGATCCAGAAGGAAATAGGAAGAGGAAATTCTCACCAACTTGCTCTTGACATCGCCTCAGCCTGTGCTAGGCTTTCTCTGGTTTGAGAGAAGTCCATGACCCAGAATATACCAGATAGCCCCTCTGCTGGTGTGTGGACAGGTAGCCAGGTGTTCCCTAGGAGAGGCTGACCACGGGGATGTGGATGGATGTCCATATGTGAGGCAGAGCAGAGTGAGAACAAGTGTTGTGTAACTGACGGGAAAAAGTCACCTCCCTAGATTCAAGAAAACACCCCAAACACAGGAATATAACACGGAGTGATGTGAATTAATAATTGCCTTGAGTTGTACTTGGGGTCCTATTATATTGGAGATCTGGCTAGAAAAATCCATCCTAAAAGGTCATTCTGAAAAGGTTGATTTTTTATCTGCATATATTAATACTGTGCCATGAAAAAACTGCACTTTTTGAAGAGAATTTTAGCCCCTGGGCATCACTACCTCCACAGTCCATTTTTTTAAAAGCTACAAAATGGAAAGAAAGCGACAGACCCAGTACCTGAGATGCTAAAAGGCAGGGCATTTGTGAGCCTGCCAATATTTACAGCCATATTCCCCAGCAGGAGAAGCAAAAGTGAGGGATTTTTTTCCCCCGTGTGAAGCAAAGCGATACGGTTTTATAGACTGCTCCAGGATTTGGTACTAGTGAAAACCAGAATAGTAACACAAGCTTGAAAAGCTAACTAGGAGGCAGCTAAAGAGAAATCCAAATTGGAATAAGTGAGGGGCCACTTATGCTTCCGGGAAATCTCATCTTGATTCTGAGCTGCATCCTCACCCCCTCCTCCCTCTCACAGGCCTTGGAAGCATCCTCAGAAACACTATAGTGCCTTGAGATTGCTTTGGCTGACACTGGCTTTGCTCAGGTCTCAGAGAGAGGTTTCAGCCACTGGGAGCAGAGATTAAATTCCAGATTAAATTACTTTCTTTTAAACATTTTGTACGAACGTATAGTTTTGTATGTGCTGCTGTGGATTGTGCATGCATCTACTTGTGTATACATTTTATGTATACATTTTGTTTGTGTGTGTGTGTATGGGTGGGTTCATGCATGTATGGGAATTACCCAAACATACGCATGCATGTTGAAGCCTAAGAATGATGTCTGAGGTCTTCCTGGACCGCTCTCTACCTTTTACATGAAGACAGGCTCTCTCAGCTAAACAGAGAACTCATAGTTTAAGTAGTCTGGCTTTAGCCAGGAGGCTCAGAGGATTCCCTGTCCCTGTCTATGACCTCTATACTTGTAGTAGGCTGGCATGCCTACCCAGCATCCACATGGCTTACCCTTGCATGGCAGCACTTTGCCCACTGAGCTATGTTCCTAGTCAAGAACTCAGTTTATAGAATTTTTGTAAAAAATCATTTTCTCTTTCTTTCCACAAGATAAGCTTGCTCTGGGAATACAGTGATAAAAAAGAAATAAATTTACATGTATTATAAACCCATAAAATAAATCGCATTCAAATTTTACTGATTAGCCTGTTTTGTAACGAATCACCTATATAGTGATAACTTTAAAGTGCATCTTGCAATGCTTTAAACTTGTAAGTACAAATAATTTGAAAGTGTTCGCTCAGAAAATATGGGGTAACTTACTCAGAATATAAATATCCCTGTCCGACTAAAAGCACTGTGTACAAACTTTTTCCATTGAGGAATCGCGTAGCGATCTGCCGTCTCCTTATTCAATGTTTTTAAGGAACTCTGACCTTGTGGGTTTTTTCTTGTTTTTTAATTGTTGGAGGCCAGTTACTGTCTTGTTACTGGACATGCTCTACTTCAGGTTAATAGGAAGAATTTGTTTTAAAAATGAAAATTATATACGTAGTATTACAGAAAACAAATTTATAGTAGCAGAGGCACAGTGTACATAAGAAAGAACATTGTGGGATGTGGAGATGACTCACCTCCAAAGTATTTGAGGAACAACCATAAAGACCTGAATTTGGTCCCCAGAACCCACACTAAAGAACCCTGGCATGGTGATGTGTCCCTGTTTTCTTAGGAGTAGCCCTGCCTGGCCTGGATTTTCTATGTAAGTTAGGCTGGCCTTGAATTCATAGAGGTCTATCTGCCTCTGTGTAGTGGGTTTGACCTAATGCTGCTTGTATTATAATGTTAATTTTGGTCCCCAACACTGCTTATGCCTGTGTCTACATGGAAGACACTGAGGAACCCTGCTCCAAGTTGGTTCTGATTGGTAAATGAAGGTGCTGGAAGCCAATGGCTGGGCAAGGCAGACAGTGGTGGGAATTTTCGTATTCTCTAGCTTGGTACCGAGAGAAGGGAGAGAAGGAAATCCACCATTCCAGGAGAAGGAAAAGGAAAGGAGAGCCACCATGCCTGAGAAGAGTGGAGGACAGGAAGCCAGCCATATGAAGGAGGTGGGAGAGTGCAGCCTAGATGGGCAGCCCTCTGGGTCCACTGCAGCCAAGGTAGCATATAGAATTTATTAAGTAATAACTTGGGATTATTGGAGGGAGGTGGATTAACCACATGGAGGTTAGGAAGTTGTCCAGCTGTTGTGCTCTTCAAGACATATCAAAATATAAAGGCTGTGTGTGTATCTTTCATTTGGGAATGTAAACCATTGAGGTGAGTAGCAGGAACCAGCTGCCAGAATTTATATATAAAAAATATTGCTATACCTCTGCCTCCCAAGTGCTGGGATTAACTGTGTACACACTACAACCTGCAACAGACTGTCTACCCAACAATTTGAAAATATATATCAGGCTCAGATAACAGTAGAAGTAAAATAATATAATGGATATGCATTATATTTGAAATGGAACTTGAGATGGAAAATGTCTCAAGTACATAATCAGGGAAAGTTTGTGAGTTCAGGTTTCAGGCAGTATGTCTGTTGACTTAACATGTCCAACACCTTGTAAAACAGATATTTCTGTGAACATGATGTGAAGATGTTACAGTCCAAGAGGATTTCAGAATTTCTAACATTTTATGAAAATCAACCTAGGTGAAAGGCAGACCACACAGAGAGAGGTCTATCTTCTTCACTGTCTTTTATGTGTTGTCTCAAATGACAAAAATTGAATTCTATGAGGTTGGATATTAAATCTCTCTATTGTTCATATTTCCTCCTTCTCCCAAAATTGTGCTGAATCCTCTATAAGGAATTCAGAAAGCACTTGGTGATTTTGACGTACAAGTGTGGCTAGAGTACCAGTCAGTTACAAAGGAAACAGACAACCAAAGGAACCCAGGACCCAGATCCAGTAGGTAACAATGAAACATACAATGAAAGATACAGAGTAGGAACGGAGCATAGCAAAACAGTGTTTTGTTTTGTTTAAATGAATAAGCCTTTTGAAGCTGTAGAAAGCCAAGATAGAACTTTCTAGAAAGAGTCACAAAGAAACAGTAGGTTGAGAAGAGCTTGATGTGGTAGCTGGGTGAGAAAGGGAAGAAGGCCAATGGGGAGGAAAGGACAGCATGGAATGAAATGGGGGAGAGACTCGCTGTCCAAAATTCTGTTGTCAGAGTTCATATCAATTACTCTTCTCTTCACTGGGACAAAATCCTTGACAAGAGGCAACTTAAGAGGGGAGTGGTTAATTTTAAGAAGGAACGCAGTCCATCAAGGCCAGGAAGGCATGGTGGTAGGAGCTTGAGGCAGATGGGCACAGTGTGTCCTCTGTCAGGTAGCACAGAGAGATGAATATGGTGCTCAGCTTTTCTTTGTATTTAATCAAGCAGGCCAAGACCTAAATCGCTGGACAGCGCCATCTCTTTGAGGAAGCCAGCTAAGGAACTCTGAGATGAATTTAGATGAGTAAAACTCTGAAACGGAAGGGAGTTTGAATTCATCGCCAGTGTCTTAAATACTCCTTGCTGTTTTAGCTTTGTATACACATATATAGCAAGATGTGTACAGTCATGTGTGTGTTTAAAGATGGGATAAGCAGAGAAACTAAAAGAAATGGATCTTCCTAGCTTAGTTAAAGCCCACTGGGGAAACTCTTTCACAGATATATGTAGGAGTATGTTTCTCTAGTGACTCTAAAACCTGTCAATTTTGTAACCAATATGATTTATCACACATCCAAACTGGTCCTGTGAATCAAATGATTGGGCAAAGCAAGGGGAGTTCATAGCACTGAGTGTATGACATGTCAGTATGAGATTCTCTCTGCCTTAGTGTTGGCTGAAGCTTCAATGAAGGAGAAAAAAACAGAAGACCTGACTCCTACTCCTAATATTTTGAAATATGATTCTTTTTCCAGGAGACCAAAAAGAACTAACAAACAAAACCTACAGATATTTATAAGCTTGTCTAACAGATTTGGTAGATAATTTTTAAAGAATCAAATGAGTGCTATGAAATTCTTTGCCACCATATTTGCACCTCAGGTAGATGAAAGCATTCATCTTTGTGGTCCCAACATCAAGCAGAGACAGATGGGTACCAAGAAAATCAAGGGAGTAGGGCTTAGAAAAACAGAACTGATGAGGTCTAGAGGCAAAAGGTAGTGGGTAGCCAGCCATCTGGGGCTTGTGTGACATTAGACCTTGATATGGACAGAGTAGGCCAGGAGTTGCTCTAGTTTTGTTTAAGAGGATTTCCTGGGAGGCAACAGGGCAGATGCCTAATTTTTCTGCATAGCAATTTTCTACTCAAACCCACTTCATACTGTCCTTCTCTCCACTGAACTTCCTCCCGTTGAAAATATCCTGTCCCTCTCTCTGTTCACAGCAACTGTCCACTATAGCTCTTTTTTGTTTCTTGTTTCTTTGTGTCTCATTCTGCTTATGAGTCCATGTCTCCTACCTGACCAATCTCTGGAAGAAATAAAGGAGCCCAGTGAGGAAGAAACGGGAAATAGGGAGATTGCCATAGAATCCTATTATCCTTTGCCCCCTTTCCATCTTGGAGATCTAAGACCAGGAGGAAATAAAAGTGTGAATGATTCAGTCTACCATGAAGTTTTTTTTTATGTGAAAACATACTGGTTGTGTGGCCATGATCTCTCCTAACTATGGCTGGTAGACAGAAATGAAAGGAGTTATCTTTTGTCTCAATATAGGTAAGTAGGTAGCATTAATTTCACCAACTTTCATCTTCTATGAAGTTCCATAGCACTGTGGCCCATTTCCAGAATGTCATATGGTCACTTTTAGTAAGGACAGTTCTCTTAGAGGATCTGCAGAAGAGATGCTAGCATATGCTGGAACATTGATCATGTGACTTTGAGGTCTCTCTAATTTATCTCCTGCTAGGATCTGATGGGGAGCATAGGACATTATCTGTTCTTACCTTCAAGTGCTAGATTTTACTTTATGGGATATGGATGATCCCAAACAGCATAGTAAAACTTAAATGTTCATTAAATAATGTTGTCATAAACTCTTAATGGTCCCCATGAATGCTTTTGAAAATAATTTGGCTTGCTCTTTGCTCTTAATTGTGAATCCTGCTGTGAAATACAGCCATGTAGCTAAGTTTTCAACAAAACTTTCTCCTTGACACTCAAGGTCTCCTACTAGACTAGACACACTCCATATTTAACAGCAGCATTTTATTACAACTGATCCAGTGCAGTGACCTTCACACTGTGAGGTGTTGTTCCCCGATGAACTGCATTGTGCTTATGCAATTCCTTCTCCATACATACTATTGATCTCACCAAATGTAGTAAAATAGAAATTAGATAAGGTATAAAGATACAAATATATAGATAAAATATAGAGATATAAACTCTGGTTACTTTTAAGGATATCTAAATTGCCATAGAATCCTCCTCAACTTCTATGGTTGAAGCAAATGGTAGAACATTAAGGAAGGACTCAAAACAAAACAGAAACATGCTAAGATAGTAGCCAGCCAGCTGAGTTGTCTTCCCTTTCTTCTGTTTCCTTGGCAACAGTTACAGGCAAAACCTATCATTTCAGGCCTATTTTGAAAACATATTTCCTGAACCCTGTAAGTGTGACAAGCACAACAGGCTGCTCATTTGCTAAGCATGACAGTTATGACAACAGTTATACATTTCTCCCTGATGATAGACGCCATGGCATGGATGAGAAATGGGAGCCATCTGAATCTCAGGCAACACAGTGAACATATTCCTAGTTCTGATGATGTCCTGAGTACAGTTCTAGGTTTCATGAGGAAGTCAAACAGATATCAGACAAGATTCGCATTTCTCAAAGACTATAACCTAATTCACAAGTACAATCCACACTCAGGGGTTCAGAATAGTGCTAAACATATAAGGAGTCAAAGAGCAAGCAATGCCACATTAATGTAAAGACTCTGTTGACACGCCACAGAACTCCTTGTTTTTTCTTCCCACATATTCATATTTGCATCTGACTTGAGAAGCTATCCGTCTGTAATATATCAGACCCATGTATTCATACACCCAAAATATCTTTAATAAATGTGTATTACATGTGCCTGACATCTAATTATGTATTCATTTTCCACGATGCTTCCTCGTCTGTGTAGAATCCAATTAATGTGTGTGTACCAGCATTTCTGAAGAAAGACTAAATGCTGTTACATTAAGGTCTAGTTTTATTTAAAGGTTGTAACATCCTGAGCTTGGAGAAAGAGCCAAGACTCTGAAATGCACACGGACTAGCTTAAATACCAGCTTGCCCCTAGGTAGGATTTTTTTTAAACCTTCATTGTGTACTGGTATATAACACCTGGCATACACACGTCAGTGTTTCTGTAGCTGGTTGTAGTGCACTGGGCTTTGTTGTATGTTTGTTTATGATTGAACTTCTGTAACAAAATGATTTTAGAATGCCTAAGCAGTGCACTATTCTACCTTCTAAAACATTGTAAGTATCTCTTTATCGTATCGCCATACATTTCCAGACTTACTTGATTTCCTCGGATGGTCTCCATCACATTTACCACCTGCACTGATATTGTAAAACTGATCCTGTTGGCCTGTGTGTGCATCTGAGCTCTTCCAAGTAATTATGGCTCAGCTCTTTGTGTAATGAGATATTTAGCAAATATGTCTTGTTGATGAGTGTTTCCATCTTTAAATCCATCAAGTCATTATGCTGGGAGCGATGCCATGGAGAGCTTGTAAGATCTGCATTTTTTTTTTTGAAAAAAAAAATGAACATATTGAGAAATACCTATTAGCATTATAAGAAGACCTGAAATTTTCTACATTTAAGAGACAAGATCACTACCTGGTAAAGAAAACAAGTTCCAACAGCAATTTTGCTAGGCCTTGGAATCGAAAGAATGTGGCAATCTGAATATGCTTGGCTAGGTGGGGTCTTACCCTGAAGTCACCACTCCCTTAATCTGTTTGTCTTTTTGAACATAGGATTCAACTCTATTCTACTTCCTGGTGCCCCTTTACACTTTGAACCATACATTTTGTGTTTTTCCTTTCTAAGCTTGCTACACTTGATCGAAATGGTCTTTGTGAGAGTAAACCCCATCACAGTGTCTAAACTGGGTTGTTTTGATACCTCCTTTGTCAATTCAAGGTGACTCTCTTCACCTTAGCCTCAGACCAACTTTTCAGACAAGGGATAAAAGCAGCCACATTCTTCAACAAAACATCACAAAAACAGTTTCTAGGTCACATACTAAAATTCTTCTCATCTGAATCCTCTAGAGCCAGGCATCCACAGTTCAAATCACCCTCAGCATCAATGTCCTCCATATTCCTACTAGGATGGTCCATTAAACCCCACTTAAAGCATCCTACTGCTTCCCAAATCCAAAGTCCCCAAATCCACATTCCTCCAAATTACAAGGTCAGGTCTATCACAGCAATATGACAATACCTGGTACCAACTTCTGTCTTACTTAACGTTTCTGTTGCTATGAAGAGACACCATGATCAAGGCTACTCTTACAAAGGCAAATATTAAATTGGAGCTGGCTTACAGATTCAGAGGTTTAGTCCACTATCTAAGCAGGAAGCATAGAAGCATGCAGGCAGATGTGGTGTTAGAGAAGGAGCTGAGTTATACATCTTTATCTGAAGGCAGCGAGGAGAGGACGGTCTCTTCCACACTGGTTAGAACTTGAAAGCTCAACCCCACAGTGATATACTTTATCCAACAAGGCCACACCTACTCCTGCAAGACTACATCTCCTAATAGTACCATGTCCCATGGGCCAAGCATGTTACAGTGACAATTACTGAAGTCATTTTTGTTATTTCATCACAGACTTTTTCACAGAGAAAGTCTCCCACTAGCTCATGTCACAGATTAAGGGTTCTGCATGCCCCCAATTAAACAAGCTTCGATTGCCTCATATGTCTTGTTCTCTAAATTCTCATCTGTTGATAGAGTTTGAATCATGACATCATTAGTGAGGAGTAGCCAAGTGTGGGAAATGTACTATTTGCAAAAAGAATTACACTTAATGTCTTGACATCATTTTCTGAAATGAACAGTGTGACAAGAGATGGGTGACACAGACAAGAATTGGTACTGCAAATAAAAATCGAGTTTCAACAAATCTCTCACTCTTTCACTTCTCCATCCTACTCAATATATTTAATCATAACTTCTTGTCTTCTCCCTGGTACTGAGCACAAAGACATATTAAATGTGGCTTGCCTTTAGCCTTTAGTAGCTTCATTGTCTAGGTGACAGAAATCCAATTTGGGCTGTGCTCAGGTACTGTCTACAGTCTATCCTTCTTCCAAAATACCTTAAATACCCCTATTTTCTTCACTATATCACTCACAACTTAAATAGTTGCAATGACTCGTTAGACAAGTAGACTCGTTAGTTAAGTAGAATGACGACTTAACCAGATCTATTTTACAGCAGGCACTTCATCAAGTTAGCTAGCCATCTGCTTTGCTGTTGATGCATATGAAATTCTGATTCCCAGTTTGGCCTCTGTTTAATCTCAAACCTGCCACTGCAATATTGAGAGATGTTCTCCCGAGCAGTCAAGCACAGCCTTGCCAGGCACCTCTTTGCTCAGTATTCTAGGAAGTTCTTGCTTTGTGTCTTCGTATCTTTCCATAGTCACACACTTTTGATCCTTTGGTTCCTAAATTCAGTCGTGCTTTATCATTTTAGTAGACTTTCCGACCCCTGAACTCCCTGATCTCACCTCTGGTACCAGAAGAGCATTTCTCAGTAATTCTTATTAGGATCCCTAATGTAACTATTGCTTTGTTGACTTCCAATACTCACACCTTTATGGACTAAACGTTTTTATTGCATCAGGGCTGGGCATGGTGACCAGTAGAACAGCAGGAGTGACACATTGTGCTTCTTTGACTAGGTCACTTATAAAATAAATTGCAGTTTCAACATTGTCTGCTTTGGACATGCTGGTAGATACAGCATAAGTACACCTAAGTTGCATGTGATGGAGGGACCAATACAGATAGTTATTCATTGGCTAATGCTAACTTACAGCTATGTGAATGAGCTCCCCATGGTGGATCTTCCAACTAATCAAGCTAAGATGAACACCCACCTGAGAAGTTCTGAGCCAGAACTGTCTATCCAAGACACATACAAAATCCTGACTCAGAAAAATTTTAAAAGAGATAATAGTAGTTAATATTTCAACCCATAATCACTGGGGTAGGGGGTGATTTTTTTAAATAATAAAGGAGAAAATGATGGTATACAATTTGATTTCCCAAATGTATTACAAGGCCTGTAGGTGTGGAATATTCATTAAAAATTTTAGAATCTAGACAACAATGTGACTATACTTCATAGCATACTTAGATGTGTCTTTGAAATTTAGACAAGGAATCATCATTCCTGAATTCCCACAGAGGTGCTTTACACTTGCATTATATATGCAGTTACACATAGGGAGACAGATATCTACCAAGATAGTTTTGAAGACAAAAAACGTTCTACTCAAGCTGCAAAGTGAAAAGTCAATATTTTGCCTTTTTCATTATTTCTACACTTGGGTTTTAAGTGAGTCAGTGCCTGTGAGAGGATTTAACAAGCTGTAAAATGCTCTATGGGCCCAGGGCATTATGAACTGTACCAATTTATTTCCCAGTGAATGTTTTAAAAGGAGAATTTAGTACCTCTATTGTAGTACTTCTCTTGATTTGCTAGACTGAGAAACTAGACATACATGGAACTGTGGTATAAATAGCCTTTGAAACTCAAGAACCAGGCAAATGAAAAAAAATGTGTGTCATCAAGACCTGCTGTAGTTTGACCTCCTCGTCTTCTAGTGTATTTGTCTACTGAGTTTCTACTCCAAACTGATAGTGTTAAGAAGTGTGGCCTTTGGTTTGGCTATGTCATGAAGGCTCTGCCCTTGTCAGGAGAGTTGGTGCCCCAAGTTCCTGAGGATGTTTGTTAGATCTTTCTTGCCCAATTACCATAGACTGGTAGAGGGCATGGCTAGAATTATCCATATATGAAGCATATGTTGGGAGTGTTCACACCTTACACTTTAATTCTTCAGATTCCAGAACTATGGTAAATTATTTTCTATCTTATTTATATAAAATTTCATGGTGACATAATGCATCCAGCAGATGTCTTTTTAAAGTTGTATTAAATGAGGTCTCTAAAGGGAAAAATGTCCCACTCAAGTGGATAATTCAGGAGAATTCAGAAAGTTAAAGGAAATAACAGTGGAGAAACAGACACTGAGACCAAGTGCAGAGATCTAGTGAAAGTCGATAATTAGATGTGGCCAGAAAGCAGATGTACTCTTTGGTAGACAATTCAGCCAAGTACTTTAAGCCTGTGTGTGTGTGTGTGTGTGTGTGTGTGTGTGTGTGTGTGTGTGTGTGTGTGCCAGAAACCAATGTCATATGTCTTATCTACTAGTCTCTCCCTTATTTTTTGAGACAGTATCTTTCATTAAATGAGCTCCCTGACTCCATGATTGGCTAGTATGATACCAAAATAGGAACAATATCCCTCACAGGTTAAGGGTTCTGTTTGCAGTTAAGAAATTAAGAATAAGCCGGGTGGTGGTGGCGCATGCCTTTAATCCCAGCACTTGGGAGGCAGAGGCAGGAGGATTTCTGAGTTCGAGAGTTCGAGGCCAGGCTGGTCTACAGAGTGAGTTCCAGGACAGCCAGGACTACACAGAGAAACCTTGTCTCGAAACCCCCCCCCCAAAAAAAAATTAAGAATAAATTCCTATTTTTCCTATGTTAAGTCCTTGCAAATTAAAGTTTCTATTTATGATTAAGAATAAGTTCCTGTTCCTTAGATATGATGTAAACTGTGTGCAACTCTTTTGCCCCTGGAAACACCTTGTCCCTTCTATTAAAGAGTTATTAAGAGGCCAGCAGGGGCTAATCTCTCAATCCTGAATTAGGGTGAGACAGTTGGCTGGCCAGTCCTGGGTGTAGGCCCAAATACAGCTTGATTTAACTGGAAAATCATGGATTTGGTCTTTGCTTCTCGTGATTCTTAAAACTAACTCTAGGCTGATCAGCCAGAGCCCCAGGAATAATCCTGTCTCCATCATGGTCCCCAGCACTAGCACTCAAGGTGTCCTACAGCACTTTCTACATGGATGCTGCAGATCTGAACTCTGGTCCTCCTGCTTGCAAGGCTGGTCCTATCTCATAGAACCATCTCCCCATTCCCAGGAATATCTGTTGCCAGACTTCACTCTCCTTTTGTATTTTAGTCTTCTGTCTATGCCTCACGCTAATTAGGTCAAGTCTAAGGCAGAGGGTCAGGAAGTCAGGGTAACATGATTACAACTATTCATCTTGCTCAGCCTCAGAACAAGACTTTGGATAATAGCGAAATAAGCAGGCAGTGGAAAATAACTAACTAGAAATGTAGTCTTAATTATACAGTGGAAAAATAATGACAGTAGTGTTTAGCAGACATAGAAACTAGATATATAGTCCACAGAAGTGCAAGGACAGGGGTCATATGAGAAACAGCCTCCTATTCAATACAAAAGGGGGGGGACAATACATTTGTATAAATGAGTATTAGAAAGCAAGTTTTCTTTGTTTTTAATCATGCAAGAGTAAATTATAATCTAAAGAAACTAAATACATACAACAAGGAATCTGCCTCCTTTTTCATGTGTATGTAATAATGCTTCCTTATTCATATGTGTAATAACTCTGCTTCCTCGTTCATGCGTATGTAATAAGCCTGCCTCCTTAGCCATTTGTATGTAATATCCCTACCTTCTTGTTCATGTGTATGTAATAGCCCTTATCTCCTTCTTCATTTCTATGTAATATCCCTGCTTCCTTATTCATGTGTATGTAATATCCCTGCCTCCTTGTTCATGCATATGTAGTAACCCTGTTCAGTTGTGTAGACTAGCCTTGCCTCATTGTTCATGTGTATACAATAACCCTGCCTCCTTGTTCAGCTGTATGCAGTAAACAAGCTGAGCTTTTGATGTGCCATAGCACCTGTATCAGAGAGTCTAGTCTACTGGAGCCCACCATTTTGGTGTGATCTTGTTTGTCTTTTCTTTAATGCCCACTATACCACACCCGATCAGGTCAGTACCCAAAACTATGTAATATGTGGAAGCTATCCTATGCTCTGTTGTTCAAACTGTCAAGAGAAAACTTCCTAGCTATTTTGCTATAGAAGCATGTGCTTTACCTCAGAGATCTGAAAAATCTCCCTAGAAACAAACCTAAGTCAAGATGACAGCATTGTTTCTGTATCTATGCACAACTTTTTGACATGAGACCTGTATTTTTTAGAAAAAGTTTACTAGCCTTAGTCCATGATATGGATAAAGGTTCATATTTTAGTAGTCAACATAACTCTCAAATATCTTTCCTATTTGAACCATGCAACTTATTCCAAGCTATAAAAGGAAGTAATGTTTAGACACATAACTTGTACAAAAAGATGCTAAATGACATTTTAGTTTAGTTTTCACAGTATCTTTACTGCAAGACTTTAAATAGTGATTAGCAGCTCCTGTCACAGGACAACCTGTACTTTTCACACGCTTTGCAGAGGTTTGTAGAACTTGCCATAAATATGTATTTATGCTGTGGTCTTAACTTGCCCTCATTATGTCAATGTGACAAGATAATCCCATAAACATTCCTAAACTGCATGGCTGAGTTTAGAGACGTTTCCAGGATTATGTAAGTCCTGACAGGAGTCTCTTGGTTGCACGCTCAGATATCATAGTTTTTCTTAGACAGGTTCCTTGCCTAATTTAGTCCAAATGCCTTAGACTGTTCAAATTAAAGCAAATCTTTTAAATCTTTGCAGTGCATGTCAATGGTCCATGCACTGTGACGGGAATTTATGAGTGTCATTTTGTCAGAAACAAATCTCTGTAACTAGTTTTCTGCTTCAAATTTGGGCCTATCTTCCACAAGTGATGGAGGCTAGTGAAACAGATGAGGTTTCTCCTTGGCTTCTGCACACTCTGCCTCCCCCTCTTCACCACATTAGCCTCCTCTGCTCATTGGACTGAGAGTCAAATCTCAGGGCATTTGTTTCACAAAAAAGAAGCTTTCTGCTTCTGCTGATCCAGTGGTCCTCACACTTGAGTGGGTACCAGATTCTCCCACAAGTCTCCTTAAAGCAAGTCTCCTGAAGTTCCTGATTGAGAAATCTGGAATGTGGCCCAAGGACTTGCATTGTGGTTACTTCCCCAGTGATTCTGAAGCTATTCGACGAGGGAAGGTCTGTACTCTGAGATCTGTTAGTCTCAACATCTTCAGGAAGTTTGTGAAGCCACTACCAAGCTAAGATAACTGCCAAGCTCATAGTCCTGTGACTTCATTTCTCTCAAAAATCTACCTTTGAGAAGAGTGCTGCAAAAACACAGATGTGCAAGTGTTTCTGCGGTGCATGACTTTGTGTTTTGTGAGGACAGCTAGAGACCATGTTAAGCAAAATAAGCTAGACTTGGGAACACAAATACTGTATACTTTTCTTATTTGTGTATTGTAGGATATATATAGATGTATAAAGACACACACACACACACACAAAGAGAGAGAGAGAGAGACAGAGAGAGAGAGACAGAGAGAGAGAGAGACAGAGAGAGACAGAGAGAGACAGAGAGAGAGAGGGAGACCCAGAGAGACAAAGACAGAGAGACAGAGAGACACAGAGGAGAGAGAGGTGGTGACGAAGGAAACTAACAGTAGGAAATTGTTAGAGGTAAAGGAAGAGGAGGCTATGTTGGCTGAAAATGGTCAGAATACTTGATATACTTGAAACTGTTATAAAACCCAGTACTTTGCACAACAGATGCCAAATTAAAAGAAAAAAAGTCTCTGACCAAGTGTTTTTACTTTGGCTCCATGTATTCATACCACCTGCCTACCTATTACATCTCTAGCAATTTGTGATTTGCTTTTACAGTAAGACAGTATAGTAAGATACAAAGCAATTCTATCATCCCAGTGAGTTTGCTAGAGCATTGCATTAAATATTAGTGTTACTGCTCTCTTTGTGCATGGGATCTGGCTATGCAAGAGTCAATGGACAACATGATTTCAGTCACAAAGCCCTCTGTCTGAATCACTGTCATCAAAATTACAGGTTTAGCAGTATGTTAATTTATGTATATGAACAAAGAGCACCTAAAGCTTTGGATACCTATTTTAGACGATTGGAAATGCATACATTTATTTTGCCCTGGCTACTTCTAGGTGAGGACAACAGCAGAAGCCAGTGACATTATCTCATTTAAAGAGATTGAGAGAAGGTTCAGAGAAATAATCACATACAGAACTTAAAGTAAAATAAAATAATCACACACACACACACACAAATACCAGTTTCTAGGTGGGAAAATTTTTTTAACATTTTGCATGATGACTATTCCTGACCCAGAAACTCCATGGTCATGATTTTCTCATAGGATAACACCCTCAGGTTTATCCAACATTTAAACCCAACAAATTCTTTGGGGTACAGTCTAAAAAATCACCCTGACTCTTGATCTTTGGAATTTAAAAAATCATTTTGCAAATTTTTAGTGCTCTCTCTTTTAAGACCCAGGAAATGAGAATCTGAAGCAATTTGGAAAGAATACTGTATATTACTGTGTTGTTTGGGGGGACCAGACTGCAGGTATCATGTATCTCTGCCTCTGGTACCAATCTCATCCTTTTCAATTTCATATTTAACTCTAAGGTCTCATTCACACACTCATAATCCCTGATAAAAAGCTCTGCCTTGGGATCAAAGGACAATCTGGTAATTACATGATTTAACCAGAGGCCACAGCAAGCAAGGAGACCCAAAGTTAGTTTGGGAAAAAAGACTCAGAACATGGGCCGTAGCATTGACAATAAGCCAATGTGTTTGCTCAGTTGCTGAATCACATGTCACACTTCACAACAGAGACATGATGCACTTCCTTGACCAATTATGCATGTGAATTAGAATCCAGCATCTTCAAAGGTGGTACATTAGTAGAAGCCTAGACTTACTAACGTTGTCAGTAGCTTTTCTGTTCAAGCAGTGGCAAGCCAATTAAAATGGCCACCAGAGCAGAGCCAAACCTCATTATAATGACTCCAATTAATGTCATATTGAATTTGGAAGTACAGTGGAAGATGTTCTGTATTGTGCCCTGGAAATCTTCATTCAGCTTGTGGATTTTATAAATTATATTTGCATTTTTAAAAGAAAGGCTAGAATTAATCTGCTTATATTTCAAAACAAGTCTTCCAGGTTTTTCTATCTTCAACGTTCATCATTTTAAGCTAGCTCCTTTAGCTATATTTTCATGAAATTGTGAGGATAAGGGACTCATATTTAGAGATGAAATCTCAAAGGAAATTGCAAACAATTAGGGATCTAAGTTAAACATGTCTTCCAGGTGACAAAGGAGAGAGTTAGCATTCAGTCATTGTTTGGTTTACAGAACCAAACGTAGGTTTGCAGAACCTATCCTATTACATAACATAAAGTCAGGGAGTAGAAAGACGTGATGATAATTTTTTTAAAATCCATTGTAAAGAGATATTAGCAAATGGAGTACAACCACTTCTGTGCTCGCCAGGCATTAACTCAGCTCATGACTAGATTGATTTACGCTATCCATTTCTGTTCTGACTTTCAAACAGTAAAAATCCAGACAAGCCTGTATTATACAGAGTTTGTAAAGCAGCTTGCATATAAAGTAAAAATAAGTACGTAAAGAATATATACATTGTGGGAGGAAAGATGAATGGCTAAGAGCTCTGGACTCTGTTGCAGAGGGGATGGTCCTTGCTCTCACACAACAGCTGAAAACTGTCTATAACTCAGGTCTCAAAGGGTTTGACATCCTCTCTTGGCTTCAGTGAACATTGCTCACATATGTACGCATACACATATGTGAACAAATACTCATACATACGAAAATAAATAAATCTTTAAAAACACAGAACAAAAATCTGACTTTGAAAAGGAGATAACAGCTCTTACTCTCTTGCCTCTGGCTTCTCTCTGTCCCCTCCTCCTTCCCTCTTCCCTTTCCCCTCTCTCCACATGGTCATGGCCGGCCTCTACTCCTCTACCTCTCTACCCCTCTGTTCTCTCTCTCTCTTTCCCCCACCATCTTCTCTCCCCACCTTTGCCCTCTGCCCCGAATAAACCCCCTCCCCTTTGAAACCGTCTGGTCTGGTATTGTCTGTTCTAAGCTGCACGCCAAAGTCTAACATTGGTGCCAAAACTCGGGATATGAAGACTTCAGGAACCTCGAGACCCATGCGGCCCCCGGCAGCTGCACCCGGCTGCTGTGAGGCTGCTGTGACCGTACAAGACTGATGCCATGTGGCCTGCCACAACCCCACCACCATGGCTGTCACTACTACACCACGTGGACTTCATCTGCTGCTACCTGCCATCACCGACTGTGTGAATTTCCACCTAATGGACTAAAGTAGCCACTTAATGGCATGCTGGACCCAATTATTTTAAGGGGTATTAACACATACTGCCAGCAGTGTGGTAAATGGAAACAAATCCCCTATGTTCGAGCATTTATCTACCTTCATTATACTCCTTCCATGTGTTCTGCCTGTTCCCCACCCAAGGTTCTCTTAGCCATGAAACTTGCTCAACCCCACACCCCTTTCTAATTTTTCTTTTTTAATTAAACCAAAATGGGGGAATTGCTGAGACTCTAGCAGACGTCCGCAGGTTTTACATCAGACCAGCTAGACTTGCTTCCCCACGTGCACAATCACTTGCACAAAGGGCTTGGCTACCCGAGCATGTGAGGGTGGTGTTCCCTCTCCCTCTCTGCCTGGGACCTGTAAAGTGAGTGCTAGCGGTGCCTTCCGCTACAAAAACAACTAACATGAACTTTACTGTGATATGGGACATGCTTGCTTTTCCTTGCCCAATGCAAACTCTAGCCACCAGAGACACTGGGTAGCAACTTCCGGCTGCTAGCAGGAAGTACTCCCCTGCTGCCGCTGCCACCCAACCCCTCCCCCCCCCATGCCAGCCATACGATCCAGCTTTCTTATTCTGGTCCTAGCCAAATGTTTCTTTGTTAATACAAAAATGTGTTTTTCTCTACCTACACAACCCGCCCAAGTTACTTAAGACAGGATAGGAAAGACTCTGTCTTAATAGATTTTTATTACTGCTATTAAATTCTATTCAGTTACAGTCAATCCTTATGGCTCTCAATCTTGTCAGAAGTCTGCTAATAGTATATTTAAGTTTATGGCCAACAGAATTCCCAAAGCCTCTAACAGTTGACCCAAGATGGTTTCAGAAGACTTGGACACCAGACACCTAGAAGATACAGCCTGGATTGTATGTGATGATATAGCCACTAACAAATGCAGTGGGCTAAACTGGATGCTCTGAGTCAAATGACTTAGCTAAGTCAAACCAACCTAAGTCATTTCTCATGTCACGCATATTCATTCCACAGAAAAAAGCCCTGCGTCTTCGGCACTTGGAAGCCAAACTGACTTTACCCAAGAGACTATGGAGACCACAGGAACTGTTGGCTAGTGGACTCTGTCATTTTTTAAAATAATATATAACTGGTAGTTAATTGTTTTCTCTTTCTCAGACTTCTGACTACATTGACAGCTAAACTTTCACAAATATTATCTGTTACCTCATTACCTAAACTCAGTTGCCATCAGTTAAATGCTTCATATTTCCTCTTCTTGCTATCCCACTGTCCTAATATTATCTGAGTTTCTATAACCTTGCCTAACTCTAATAAAACATTCCACTGTACGATCCAGCAAAGGTTCATCTTAAAGGCTGCTTGTGTTGTTAACTCATGCTATTATCTCTTTTGTAAACTTGTAAGCTACAGGAAACCCACTCAGATCTACCTCTCATGGACCAAATAGACGTCATCCAGATCTTGTCAAGTCCAGGCACATCCAAAACAGCTCCAGAGCAACCTCCAGATGCTCCATCTCCTGTCACACACACAGCTGCTTCTACTGGACCTGTTCCTTCTGACCTATCCTCAGATGGCTCCATAGACCCTGGACAGCAGGAAACAGCCAAGTCTCCTAAGACCGGACAAACATCCTGCATACCCATTCTTCTAGGTTCCCCCTAAAGACATGTCGCCCACAATGCCAGCAGGAAGTAGCCAGATATCATGACGACCCTATTCCTGCTTCACCATCACCCCTTTACAATTTTTCTCTTTTAATTAAACCAAAATGGGGAGATGTTAGTATTCTGTCTAAACTCCTCCACAGTTACCTGACAACACCCAGGTATGCTCCTCCCCACAGTTACCTGGCAACAGCCAGGTAGGCCTGCCCACTATAAAAGGGGCTGCTTGCCTCCTCCTCTCTCTCTTACTCTTTTGCCTCTAGCTTCTCTCTGTCCCCTCCCCCTTCCCCCTTCCCTTCCCCCTCTCTCCACATGGTCATGGCTGGCCTCTATTCCTCTACCTCTCTGTTCTCTCTCTCTTACCCCCCTCCCACACCAACTTCTCTCCCTATCTTTGCCCTCTGCTCTGAATAAACCCTGTCCCCTTAGGAACCATCTGGTCTGCTGTTATCTGTTCTAAACTGCACGCCAAAGTCTAACACTTACTGTTTCAGGTCACTTCTGTTTTCTCTCTTTGTTTCACAGCCTCTAGGGGACCAGAACTTAATTTTACTTTTATTTTATTTTTTTATTTTTTATTTTTTCCAGACAGATTTCTCTGTGTAGCCCTGGCTGTCCTGGAACTCACTCTGTAGGGCAGGTTGGCCTGGAACTCAGAAATCCACCCGCCTCTGCCTCCCAAGTGCTGGGATTAAAGGCGTGCGCCACCACTGCCCTGTCAGAGCTTAATTTTAAGCCCAGTTTGCATGTTCAGAATGGTGAGGAGGCACCAAAGAAAAGCAACCAGAAGTCACAGCCACATGTTTTTCTCCCGCTTTTTGTCTATTTCTTTTCAATGCTGATGAATCAATCTTTTTAAATTTTTTGGTTGGTTTGTTAGTTGATTTTCTTTTGTTTTTCAGGAAGTGAGATGGCCTAGTGCCTACCCAAGCCCAGGCACAAGAAATAAATAAGTAAAGATCTTTGAAACACAAATCTTGGGTGGGCCATAGCTTGGCCATGGAAACACACACACACACACACACACACACACACACACACACACACACA
>NW_021604756.1:482237-522553 GCF_004785775.1 Grammomys surdaster | reverse complement strand
AGGGAGAGAGGGAGGGAAGGAGGGAGGGAGGGAGGGAGGGAGGGAGGGAGGGAGGGAGGGAGAGAGGGAAAGAAAGAGCAGATTTTCTTTTGTTTTTCAGGAAGTGAGGTGGCCTAGTGACTACCCAAACCTAGGCACAAGAAATAAGTAAGGAAAGATCTCTGAAACACAAATCTTGGGTGGGCCTTAGCTTGGCTATGGAAACACAGACAGGTAGTATTAATTTACAAGCAGCTGCTACAGATACACACACACACACACACACACACACACACACACACACCTATGCATTTCTTTTAAGTGCCAGACAAATCGAACATTTTAAATTTTGGTCATTTGTTAATTAAAATGCATAATGAAAGATACATATAATCAGTCATCCTGTATGCCAGGCAGACTTAGTGAAAATACATTAAAAAAGGATGTCAACATAAATATCATTCATTGTGAATGAATCTTTCTAGGTAGACCTGGTTTCAGCTGTCTGTGGTTCCAGAGTAAGCCAGTTTATGCAACGATTTCTCAGACAACCAGAAATACATGGGGAGAAATTTCACCACCATCTTAGTCTATGTAACTAACCATGTAACATAAACAACAGATCACGAACACTTGATAGTAAAATAATTTCCTAGAATACATTTATAGCTCTCAAAGAACTATAAAGATAGATATAATCAAACATCCTGGAACTCCTTCTGTATTCCAGGCAGACTTAGTTAGTTAGTTAGTTAGTTAGATAGCTAGTTAGCTAGTTAACCACTGAAAATAGGTAAAAATCTATATCAGCATAAATATCATTCACTAAGGAATACTGTTTGAAGGCACCAGAACCTAGGAGGACCCACCATAGGGCTCTTGAGACTCGAGATTTTTTATTTAAATATAGTGTAAATATCTACCCGTCTCTTTCAGTGCTGTTTAAAGCTTACTGTAAATAATGAAAATTGTGTGTCTTCTATCCAAAACCAGAATGATCAAGGTGGGGTAAGAAGCCCAGTTTGGGATTAAACATTTCTACAACCTAAAAAAAAAAAAAAAGGAGATAACAAAAATGAAAGCATTTAAAACCATACAAAAACACCCATAAGAGTAATAGTTATCACACAAGTGAAAGAAGCAAAGTGAAAGAAGCAAAGATGATTTCACAATTATCACACAGTTGGAAAATATATCATCATGATAGTACTAGGTTCGGCAAAAGTTGCAGATATTTCAGAAGTCTACACAGCAACTCAACTCTACAGAGTGCCTGAAATTATGACTATCCATACATACCCTTCACCTAGAAGTTACTCTTCTGCTTTATCACATACAAATAACTCAGACATGTATAAGGATACAGATTTAAGAGTACATAAAATCTTTTTATGAACATTAGTTTTATATTTTGACCTAAGACTGAACTTTACCTAGTCAGGCTAAGCTTTAGCCCACTGGGCATGATCTCTTGCTTTTAATCTGCACTAAAATATTTTTCCATACCACTCGAGAATAATCTGTAAACACAGTCTTCCCCAGATCTTGATATCAATGTGTTCTTTCTGAAATCAGCGAGCTAGTTCTGTTTGATGAAGTACTTGGGGGGTAGTAAGGTTTTTTGACATAGACTTGCCCACTGGTATGAAGAGACTTGGGTTTAGTTTTACCTTCTAGTAGGTTTATGCATGTAAATGCCTAATACATGTTGTGCCTAATACATGTTGAATGTAATTGTATATAGTTTAATTATCACAGGAGTAACTAAAGTAAAGCAGAAAGTCTTCAAAATTTTTGCTTTTACACTGTGTGTGTGTGTGTGTGTCTGTGTGTGTATGTGTATGTACTAACAGCATACATGTGGATGTCAAAAGACAATTTATGATAGGTGTTTCTCCTTTTTACCACATGGATTTCCAGAATCAAATCCAGCTCATCAGATTTGAAAGCAAAAGCCTTTGTTTACTGATCCATTTCTTGAGCCTCTAAATCTTATTATTCTTTTAAAGGTTATAGTCATACATAATGATAAATAAAAATAAAGAAAGAGAAATATTTTTGCTTGTCTAAGAGCAATAATTATATCACCTGACTAGTTTGGCAGCAGAGTGCTGGCTTCAGATAGTAGACACAGTGACTTTGCATGAAAATGAGTTTATTGGAGGCTCTTCCTTGGGACTGTCATTGGTTACACAGATGGGTTGTGAGTCATAGGTGCACCCTGGTAAGTTGAGGCAAGGAAAAGTTTTGCAAGGCCCAAAGAAGGTTTGGAAGTTACAAAACACAGTTTAGGAGTCACAGATGCTATGGAGTTTTGTGTGTGTGTGTGTGTGTGTGTGTGTGTGTGTGTATGTGTATATGTATATATGTATATATATTTATATATGTATGCCCCTCCTTGCCATACCACGGTCAAAACATAAACTTTCAACAAAGGAGAATTTCATGAGGGAAAAGGGGTTTGAGAAGTCCTAAATGTGACAACTCTTATTACTGGCCATCTGCAGGCCACACACATGGTGTCAGATGTCTGAAAATATCTGATGGGTTTTACAAGGTCCTTAGGATGACAGTTCTTACTAACTTATGAGCATTAGACTCTGCTTCTTCTGTTCCTTCCTTACCACCAGCTCCACCTGAAAACTGATGTAACTCCACTTTGATATTAACAAACTCTACGAGAACAGCGGCCTTGGATTTGCAAAGTTTAAGCCACAAATTACACTCTCCATAATTTCTACCAACTTATGAAAGCTAATTTTGAGACTCAACATGACATGGCTAACTGTCTATATTAGATATCTTTCTTTTAGAAAAAAGTTTATATGTATAGGTGTTTTGCTTGCATGTATGTCTGGGCACCATGTGTATTCTTAGTGCCAACAGAGGGCAGAAGAAGGCATCAAATCCTCTGAACTTGTAGTTAAAAACAGTTGTGAGCCAGCATGTGGGTGCTGGGAATAGAAACCATGCTTTTTGTGAGAGTAGCCAGTGTTCTTAACCACTGAGCCATTTCTCCACCCACACTTTCTTTTATTAATAGCATAATTTTTAGGATGAAGGATGAAGAGCAGGAGAGATGGCTCAGTAGTTAAGAGCACTGACCTCTCTTATAGAGGTCCAGAGTTGAATCTGATGCCTTCTTCTGGTGTGTCTGAAGGCATTGACAGTGTATTCACATACATAAAATCAATAAATCTTTAAAAGTAAATAAATCTAAACAAATCAGCCTGAACTTTTTAAAAAGAGAAAGATCAAAGATGAAGTTGAACAAGCCTATCTATCTGTTATCCTGATGACTTGGAGGCTAGGCAAGAGAAAAGGGAATGAAAGAAAAAAGGACCCTGTGTAGCCATCTTCCCAAGTACCATTTGAGGTATCAATATGTCAGCTTCCTCAGAGACAAGAAACATGATCCATATCATTAATACTCTGGAGACAATAAATTAATAATATTTTCAAAGAGTATAAATTTTAAGCACCACAGCATAAAATTCTCCTAGTTGCCTGTAACTTTTTTCAAGCACTAGCCTTCCATGGATAGATTAAAAATAGACCATCTCTCCCCTTTCAACAAGTTGTAAAGATCCACAGGCAGCTTGCAACTAATGGTGGTGGTAAAGATGAGATGGGACAGAGGCTGTGGACTCCAGTTCCAGGAAAAAGCTGAACTTGTGTCAAAGATTAACTGAATACAGTTTCTGTGACTGTGGAGAGCTGGCATATTGCAGGTCTGGAATCATTTTTTTCTTAGGCTGTCTTTAGCTTCCTTAGCAGCCTTCCTTGACCACCTCTGTGACTACTAGGCCAATCATTTTAGAATATACAAATAGAATCTGAGCTTCCACCAACCCAAAGGTGAAGAATATGATACCATCTGAGAATAATAGCAGGAAGTTGGCTTTGAGAATCCTTACTGAAAAAGCTTTGCTATAATCCACTTACTTGATGTATTTTAAAATACCTCAGTTTATGTCTTTTCTTGGTTTGTTACTATAAAGACTTCATGAAACTGTAACATGCTGAAACATGGCATTTAAGGGAATGCAAATCTGTATTCTCAGGCTGTAGGCACTCATACGTGGCTCCCAAATAAACTGTCTCCTATTAAGGGGAGAGCTGGTTTTATCTCAGTGGGTTTAACTGACACAAAACTAATGACAAAACCAATGACAATAAATACCATCAGTTATTCATCCTTACCACAATGCTAACAAAACTAAAAGGTAAGCTGACAATACGTATCAACAGTTATTCCTTCTTGACCAGAAAGCTGAAAGCTAAGCCGGTGACAATAAGTACAATTAGTTAGAAGCTCATCCTGTCTTACATGCATCTGAGATCTGGGCTGCACAGTGTAGTTCACGGCTCACCACAAATGAAACCAAGTAATATTGAAGTTAAATATTTTCCCATTGATAGTCCAAAAGAGCAGAGTGTGGCTTTCACACCCAAGGATTGTGTCACTCAGTAGGAGCAGAGTTGTGCTTTCTGTGATGAAACCACAAGAAACAAAGACTCCGTGCAACTGCAGTCTTCCCTGGGAGTATCCTTCACTTACTTTATTAAACATGTAACTTTGCATCTCCCCTTCTTTTCTTCTCCCTATTGCAGAAAACAGTCATAATCTTTAGCCTCCTTTCTTTGACATTCAAGGAACTTGCTCTCCTTTTCTCTGGAGCCCCACTTCCATGCAGATGTCTACAGATTCCACGGACAATCCTCAAGGATCTCCTGACTTCTTACTTAGAAGCACAAGTTCCTCTCTCTTCATCTCTCTCTCCTCCTGGCAACTACTGACGTATCCAGTTTGCCTGCACTGTGTTCTCAAACTTTGAGGACACCTTCCTAGATTTCCCTTTTGTGTCTGGTTTTAAATTCTTTCATTTGTGAGACCAAGAACTTGCAAAAGGGATTCTGTTCCCCCAGTGACACAACCACTGAATCAATACATAGAACATATTTTTGCTTCCTGAATTTTCCTTCATGCTCATGCTAGTCAAACTCCTCAGCATGAAACAAGATCACCCTGCAGCACCTCATCTCATCCTTAGTCACTCCTTCCCCACTGTTTGCCTTTATCAAATTCAACCTTCATTTCCAGAAACAAACTTCTGTGATTCTTAGCTCACCTATGACAGAGCAAAGTGCACTGTCTTCTTAGTCCTGACAAAACAGCTTCTAATACAGACCAGTAACCGATGCCTAGAGATGAAACTAAAAGTTTAAAAAGATCACACACACACACACACACACACACACACACACACACAAACACACTTATATGTTTGTGTAGGAGTAACCCCTGAACCCTGTTGGACAAGTCTTGGGGAGCTAGAGTTCCTTTTATTGTGCAGAACCTCTTCTGGTCGCCAGGAACTGAGACAGAGACAGTATGGCAATAAGAGATCTATTTTGTTGAAAATCTATTTAGTGGATAATATAACTCAGGACTGACAATAGGGAGTCTATTGAGGAACTTGTTTCATAGAAAAATCACAAACGGTTCATTTGGGAAAAGGAAGCAGCTCCTTCATTATGGCTGAACTTCAGAAAGAATCTCTCTCTGGACTTGGTCCTAGAATTCTTCCAAGTCAGCATGTTAGTGATGGCCTTTCTGTTCCCACTTCTCATTCTCCATGAATCTCAAGGTGCTTTATGTGTCTGGTGTCCCTGAAGTATTTAAGTAGTAAATTAAAAAAAAAATCTTCCATATTTGTAGGACAATCTAAGCTCATTCATTTCTGCTACTGAACTAAAAATTCCTAATTATTAAAAGAGGGAAAATTGCTGATTATTATACATGGTGAGTTCTGCTTAGTATTACCAGGACCATGTCTGGTTCATATCTCTAGATCTGAATTTCATCTACCTAGCTGTCTCTAAATGCCACACCCTATATGAATGTGGCTCCACATATCTTGATAAAGCCATTCTATTTTCTACTTCCTACTTGCTTAGTAAAAACATTTAGTAAAGTCAAACATTTAAAGCCTCAGGAGTGTTCCAAACTAAGTTATTAAGTATGAACTCACAAGAAATGGACTATAGACTGGGGATGCATTTAAGAAGCAGGTAGGAAAATATAGGAGAAAGGAAAGTAGATGAGGGGATTGCTTGGGGTAGAAAAACCCAAGAAGGTCATGAAATCATGACAATAGAACCGTTGAGCTAGAGCAAGGCTTAACCAAAATGAAGTCTGCGGTGAAAAAGCTACTTGGAAAGCCATTCTTTTTAATCCAGGTAGAAAAACTAGGTAAGAGAGGATAATACGACACCTGTGATGTGAAAGAACATGGGGGTAGGAATATTGGGAGCTAAGGGTTTAAGCATGGGCAATAACAGAGGGATGGATAAAAGGGCAGGGTGGGAGGGGCAGGCTAACAAAAACTTATGATATAAGAATCCCTATGGATCTCCACTAGTTCGTAAGCTATTTAGAAACAGTTTTTAGAAGGGGTTTGAACAGAAGTACACACATTAATGAGCAATGCTCCTCCCAGAAGACATGGGTTATTAAATGAAGATCTCAGTGCTAGATATGTGATACATCCCTGTGAGTTATTGGCCAAAGAGGCCCCAAAGGCACCCCAAAATACCAAACACTATTGCCATTGTTCTGGCTTGATCAAGGTTCCTAACCAGATGATTAAGACCTTATTGTCAAAGACTTACTTTGGTTGCAAGACACAGAAAATGTTTGAACTAACCAGGACTTTCTAACTGCTAGCTAGCTTTCATAGTTCAAGAAGATGCTGTACAGTCTGCTAAGGAAGAAGAGACAGTAGAGATCTTATCCAGTGTTGGTCCTTGCATGCTTCAATATTTACCTGTCAGGTAAGACTTGACTACTGGGACAATAGTGAACGAGCTGTTTATGGGGTAGACAACTGCTCTCTTGATTAGATTTGAGCTTTGCTCACAAGAAGAATTCATACCTACAACTAAAAACATGATTTAAAAAATCACTAGGATAGTCATAGGCCCTAGGGGAAAAAAAACTACTGATGTTTTTGGTAAATGGTCATGTTGTCAACTGTCTTATAAGCATTTATTCTTATATTCATAGACTTGCGTTGCTCTCAACCTTGGTCAGAGGGGCTTCATATTGCAGTGAATGGTGGTGAAGGCAGAGATATATTACTATTCAAAGTGTTGAGAAAAGGAGTTGCAACTGCTCAGACATTGGCGAGATGTTTCTATCAACCTCAGTTTTTCAAGGCTCATGGAACATCACAGAAGAGTGGGAAGGGGAGTCTGTAAGCCTGGAGGGCAGAGCGAACTGTTGTGAAATGCTCTCTTCTAGATGTGACATAACTACTGTATAAGTGAACGTGTAGCAGCTGCATAAAACAAGATCAGGTCAGATAAAAATCCATCATAGAGGGAAGGAGGACTCCCAAGGCCACGCCCTTAGCTCAGGAACTCCTTATTGGTGGTTGATGGCTGCTGAAGGAAAGAAAGTAACTTTTCTTCAGGAGTGTGTTCACTATTCCCCAGTGGATGACCCCACACCCGTGCAACACTACCTTGACTCTGTAGGTTACAGTGATGAAATAAACACGAAAGAAGAATATGAAATTGGGAGGGAGATGCAATGGATGGTCTTTGAGGGGTAGTGATGGGATCCATTCTCTGGTCCTCATGAACAACAGACACTTTAGGACTGGGTCATCTCTGTAACACTCCCCCCCCCACCTCATTATATTCTTAATGCCCATTAAGTTAGTAATAACAATATAAATTGGAAAAAACTGGAGATTTCAATGAGGTCTTGCTAGAAAATGTCTTCATTTACATGAATCTAAACTCTGGGTTGAGCTTTACCTTCTTCATTTCCATCTAAAAGGAGACTGGAAAGAGAATAGCAAATTGTTATCTAAAGTTGATGGACAAGACTCATTGTGTAATGTGTTGGAATAAAGCACACAAAAAGAGCAAAGAAGATGAATCTATAGCAAGTGTTGAATTATTAAATAGTGGCAATAGTTTTAGAGAGTGTAAAATTGAAAAACTCAAGCTACCTACGATCCACAATATTTGTAAGATTGATGTTTGGAGTTTATAATCTCTACCACTTTGGTATTTTTTTTAAGTGCAATTTCTTGTCTGAAAAACAAGTTTTCAATACGGAATTGTTGCATGTAAGGTCTCATAAATGAAGAGTGTTTCTGTGTGAGTTTGGAAATATCTTCAGTGTAATACACAAGCAAAACCAATCATTCGGATTCGGTAATTTTGACTGAATACTGTTTAAAACAGGAGCTCAATGAAAAAAAAACAGTAATTTATAATGAGCTGAATGCTCTGAAGTTTTTCATTTCTAAAGGAGTTTATTTTTGAAATTGAACCAAATTTCAATATATCAAAACAAAATTATGATTTTAATTTAATCTTATTAGACAAGAGATTATTTTAGGGCATGCATCATCACTTTTAAATTGATAAATTTAGCTACCAGGGACTTTCACAATATTTCTTAAATAAGAAGAGGTGATTTTCAATGCACTCTGAACTTTAGAAGGAAACCTCTTTCCTTTCTATAGAGTTCTAAATCTAGGAAAGACGTGTTTCTGGATGAAGTGCTCTCTGCACAATTGTTAAGGACCTAGCATTGATGTAAATGTGTGGCAGCCTGGTCTGTTATTCCTGAAATTGGTAGAACAAAGGCAGGGACTCCACCCAGCAAACAGACTAGCAAGACTTTCTGAGTTAGGTGACCTCATTATTGTTTTTTGCATTGTTTTAGCAAACTTTATTTAACTAAACAAGAAAACTTCAGAATCGGATATTCTCATAAATGAGTTTTGAGTCGATTTACATAACATTTTTTGCAGTTAAGATGAAAAGTCATCTTGGCTCCTTCTGGAGAGAAACAGTAAGAAAAGGAAGAACATATGAAGCATGTGCACACAGAAAAGGAAATGCTGTGGATATTATGAACTCCAGCATCGGTTCCTATGACGACTATAGCTTTACAAATTGATGGAGATAAGGGCTGAAAGAGAAACTTTAAACTATTCCAGAGCAGAAAATAATGTGGAAATTTCCCTCTATGTATAAAGGCACATTAGAACAATCTCATTAAAAAAATCAATAAAGAATTAATATATGGAATCTAGTGAACCAAAAGAAAATTATATGACAATGTGAGACTTCTCTCAGGAATATGAACGATGTCTCAAACTTAAGATTCTATCAGTATGATTTATTAGATCAATATGTTAGAAGAGAAAAATGTGCAGATAATATCAATCGTAGTTGAATTGTGTACAGAAATCCAGCATTCCCAACAGAAATTGGAATGTATAAATCAAGTACTTAGATATAATCAAGACCAACAAAACAGTGATGGTTTTTTATTAAAATTGAGAAAAAAGGACAGCATTATTACTTATTCACATTATTTTCAAATAACATTTTCAGTAAATTAAGAAAAAATCAAAATTCCAAATAAAAGTGGAAAAAAGAAACTTTTTTAAATTGCTAGCGATAACTTTTGAACCATAACCAAGAATTTGGTCAATGTTCTAGTGCAAATAGAAATTTTAAAAATTTTATTTATAATTATAACAGACTTTGGATAATTTTTTGATATATTTAACAACTGTCAGATGTGTCAGAAAAATATAAAACAATACTTAAATAAATTATACCTGAGAAGACAAAACATTTCTAATGAGAAAATACTTAAGTATAAGTTAATTACAAATTGACATGCACTTAATAAAATTTCAAGAAATACTGAACATTTATTAATTGTCTTAAAAATTTTAAGCTAAGGTTAAGCAACAAATATTCAAATTCTTTACAAACTTTATAAAAGTTATCAAAATATTGTAATAAGTCACATCAGTAAATACAGAGATTTCATTACTTAATTTAATTGATTCACAGATAGGCAAAGAATCAAATGCAAGAAGTGAGAAAGATAACAAATCTCCATGAGTGCCTGAGTCTTTAATGAACAATGAGGTTATATTTTATTTCATTGGAAAATGCTTGACATTTTGTGTCAAGACACTTTATCATCCTGCTAATAGAAAATAAATCTGGTTGAAAAATAAACGTCTTACCTTTCATAAAATGATGTTCCTAGAGATTTTTAAATACAACTATAATGCTTTATATACAACTATAATATTTTATGGCATTAGAGTCTGGAGAAACTCCAGAAGTAATACAAGGAAAATGAATAATTTTGACTTAAAAGAACTTGAGACCTTGTGCTATTTATTCAAATGATAGATGGAAATAAATATTGTTCAGATATATGAAAGAGAAGGACTCTTGTATTATTCCATTTTTCTTTTTATAATAAACTTTTCCTTTTTGAACAAAAGGTTTATAGCTCGTGGTTCAGGTGGTACAAGGTTAAGAACTGGGTCTCATCTGATGACCTAAAGTTAACAGAATTCCAAGAAGGCCAGGGATATCATGTGGCAAGTGTGTGTGTGTGTGTGTGTGTGTGTGTGTGTGTGCGTGTGTGTGTGATATTGTTCTCTCTCTTCCTGTAAAAGTACTAGGATTCTTGCCTGGAAACTCTATTCCAGTAACCATATCTAAACCTAATCACTTCCTAAAGGCCCTATCCCTTAACATCAATAAATTTTCCACTGTTATAATAATTTACAATCAGGGTTAAATTCAATAAGCGAAGCCTTGAGTCTACTGAAAACATTATCAAACCATAAAATCCTCCATATCTGAAATTTACAAAAATCCCCAACAATATATTAAAATGTAATTTACCATTGGAAAATAGGTCAAGTATTTGAATGAACAACCTAAAGAAAAGGTCATATATATATATATATATATATATATATATATATATATATATGGCAACAGTTTAAAAAGCACAGCCTGCTGTTACTGTGGATTTGGAAAAGCAACCATCCTTACTCACTAATGCTATGCTGAAGAATGTTTTAGCCGTTTGCCAAAACCTTTGACCCAATCTCTGAGAATTATAAAGGATGTATGTAACTTTGTTTTAATTATATCACTTTTGAATTTTATATATTTCCTGGAGATAGATAGATAAATAGATAGATAGATAGATAGATAGATAGATAGATAGATATGGAGATAGAGATAGAGATACAGACAGAGATACAGATAGAGATACAGATATAGATCTAGATTTAGAAATTATATATGTCAGAGGAAACAAAATTTTAAACACTTCAGTTCTTTGATTTTCACCTTGATGGATTTGGGGTTACCATGGAAACATTGTCTGGGAGTGTCTGTGAAAGTGTTTCCATATTAGAATAGTTGAGGTGAGAAGACCCACCTTAAATGTGGATGGTACTACTCCATGGGTTGGGATTCCATGCTGAATTAAAAGAAGAAAGGCAATGTAGTTCAGGCATTTGCTGTTCTCTGCTTTCTGACCATAGGTCAGAGGTGCCACCTCCTGCTCTAGCTGCCATGTCTTCTCTGCTATGATTGACACTACTCTATCATCAAAACATACACTAATTTCTGTTTCTATGACAACATCATGACCAAAAGTAACTAGGGAAGGAAAGACTTGATTTCATCTTACACTTCCAGGTTATCACTGAGGGAAGGAGTCAAGCAGGAACTAAAGTAAAGATCATGGATGAACACTGCTTACAGGCTTGCTCTAGGGTAACTTTTGGGTCTATCAAGTTGGCAACAGAAACTAACCAGGACAGAAAGTATGACCTGGATTTGCAAGCAAAACAAGCCCTTCTTTTCTTAAGTTGTTTTGCACCTGTGCAAAACAAGTGCTTAGTCAGTTGCATATTAGCTGGGAGAATTGATAGGTTACCAACTTGTAGTACAATCAAATTGTGGAATAGTATGCAGCTGTAATAACCAACCAGTTGATGCAGTATATGCTGAGAGGATCACATGTATCTGTTCCTGATAAATTAGCAAATGAAAAGGGAGATTTAATAATGTGACTAATGTGTGCTTCTACTCTTTCTTACAAGTAAGAACACAAGTGTGTGCACAGATGCAACCAATTCTTACGCTTTAAACCATGCAACAGGGCTGGAGGGTGTGCATGCATCTCAATGGCAGGCACCTTTGCATGCATGAGGCCCCGAGTTCAACTTCTAAACTTCCAAAAAATTTGAAGTAAAAATATAAAATATTCTGACATTGCTATAAAATCTTGTGTCCTCCTACTCCAACCTACCTGTGGCATGAGTTATGTTTCTGTGTAGCGTATCCATGCTGTGTATCCTACCTATCCGATTATGGCACGAGTTATATCTCTGTGAAGTGTATCCACGCTGTGTATCCTACCTATCCAATTATTCACCTAGCCATCTTGTTTCCCATACACATAGCCTTGAGGTTACAGTTTGGATAGACATTATTTTACACAATGTCCTAATTTAGAGGAGGTTATGGAAAGAAACACCATGGGAGGCTGACAATGTGTTTTCTCCATCTAGATGCACTGGACTCACTGACAGCTTTGTGCATTTATCCAACGTTTCAGCAAGAGTTGTCTCCTGGGACATTAAGATGATCGCTTTTGGTCTTGTGGCTATTTCATTATTAACAGAGCTATGACTACAATATCTGAGTTACTTTTATGGCTCCACAGCTTTTACTAGTGAGTTGAATAGAAATCCATTGTCTCCAGGCAAATACATTTTCACTGGTTCATATGGATGCGAGCTTTAAAACCAGAGCCTCCTGAACTTAATCTCTGAGGCTGCCTCAGGGAGAATATTGCCTACTACACCAGGCTAGCTCTGGCTGGCTGGCTGGCTGGCTGGCTGGCTGGCTGGGTTAAGGACTGTATTAAGAACTGTTTTCATCACCATATCAACCACAGTTAAGAGTGCTTTACTTTATCATTTAAGCAGTCAAAAAATTGTTTAAAGTTAGAGCAAATGGCAGTTATCATTTATTTTCCTTGCTTTATTGGGGACAGCCAATAGAGAATTCTGCATTGTATCCTCTCCGTTGTCACATCCAAGTGAACACATGTAACTCTTATGAACATTTAATGCCGGGGGTGGGGGGCTGGAGAGAGGACAGTTAAAGGCTTGGCCTCCTAGCACCCATCTGATGGCTCAAATCTCTAAGTCCAGTTCCAGGGGATCCAACAGCCTCTTTTGGTCTCTCAGGATGCTACACACACATGGTGCATAGACATACATATAGCACAAACACCAATAAACATGAAATGGAAACTAAAGGGTCCTTTGGAAAGTGAGTTGGATGGTGTCTTGCTGGGGCAAAAATGTGACAGAGTGTTTTCCTGAAGTGGATACAGGTGAATGACTAAGGCAGACTGGTAAAGGAACGTTTAGCTGAAGCAGACACAGGAGAAAGGATGTTTTCCTAAAGCAAGCACGTGAAAGGACGCATGATGAAGGATTCTTTGCTAACAGCACGCATGTATTGGTCCACCTTACACTGTGTAGTCGAGCTGCATTTGTTGGGACTCTATAGACAGAAATGTACCAAAAAACTTTTGTGGTATGTTGCACTTTCTTGCCACTTCCAAGAACTCAGACTAAATGGCAGAATGATTTTAGCTGAGACAGATACACGTGCTGAGGCTAGACTGGTGGAGAACATGTGATGTTTGGAGGGTATAAATAGAATGAGGGGTAGAGACTGAGGCTGAGCTAGGCTTGCTTATAGAGCTAGCTGTGCAATCGTGTCTTCACTCATCTTTGCTACCCTGAGAGCATAGAGGTTGTCCTGGCATCCCTCCTGGTTGCTTCTGCTGATTTGACTGGGCTGAGGCCTTGCTGTTTCTGTGAGGTCGAGCCGCCAGTGATGCTGACCAGGTATTTGCATGATGTCTTTACAAGTGAGTGGATCGAGCCTCTTCTGCTAACCTGTAAACTCAACTGCTGATTTCCAGACAACACCCATGGGAGTTGCTCCCATGTACCTTTCTAAACAGGTCCACATCCCCCGTATCCTTTCTTTCCCACTACCTCTGGTGGGTGGTGAGTTAGAAGGGAGGTTAAGGCATTTAAGAAACATCATTACAAATAGGTTTTGAAAAGATAAAGTTACATACATATATAATAAAAATAAATCAGAGTGTACCAGAATAAAGCAATGTATTGGTCTTTATATATATATATATATATATATATATATATATATATATATATATATAATTTTTATTTTTAAAGGCAAAGAAGCATCAGCAATGAGACATCAAGGTTCATGTTACTTCAGTTTTTTTTTATTATTTTCAAGATGGAAAAAAGAAAAAGAAACTAATATATTACATCATATCTTACCATCTTACTCTTTACTATGTATTCGCCCTATTATTCTTACCAAATGGCTTATAGACGTGGCTCCTATATAGAAAAGTCTAGAGACAGCTTTGCTTTGAACTGAAATGGGAGAATCCCCAAGCATGTTCTACTCCCCAACAGCTTTCCTCTGGAAGGTGTTTGAAAAAGCTCTCCTTGCCTGAAAAACCATGCCTCTTCATGGATGGCCTTGAAGTTCAAGCAATACTGGAATATTTGTACTTGAAATACTGGTTCTTTATGTCAGATGCTTTAAAAAATGACTTACTAAATTAGATTAAAGAGAATCTGATAAGGAAATTGAATATATTACAACTATCTTTTCTTATATTCAAACTTAGAGTAGTTCTATTCTTTAGTATACAACCAGGAGGCAAGAGCAAAGTGAGAAACATCGCTGATTTCCTTTTCTAATCCTTTTAGGATAGATAGCTGCTATCTAGTTGTTTCTAATATTATCATTTGATGCTTAAACATTACAATACTGGAATATTTTATAAGAATCAGAGTTTTTCTTATAAATGTTCATTTTGTTTATCCATTTGGGAAATTATACTTATTCACAAAAGCACTTTATGATTAAAAAACATAAGCAGATACAATGGACATTTGTAATATAAAACTAGTGTGTGTTGTTTTATAAAAAGATATTATACACTTTTGTAAACAAATGAAGCTATCTTTTAGTATTTTGAAATGCCAATTTCTTGCTCATTGCTAGGCTACTCTACCAAGACAAGTTTTTTTTTCCTGGATGGATGGGGTTTAAGTCTTTAGGGACAATTCCAACTGCTATCATATTTAGTATGCACATTTTTTAGGAAAGTCTAAGATATAGATGTATATAGTTGGATTCCAGTGTTGCAAACTAATTTCTTTTAACTATAGATTTTAGTTTTAATTTCTATTGGGATACGATTTAAATAGAATAATGCGTACACATTTTAACTACTCAGTGCAGTGAGCTTTGGTAATTATATGTCTCTGTGTAATCAGCAATCTGAACAAGAGACAGACACATCGATTACCTCAGGAAGATGCCTCACTCCATTTTCCACTCAATTCCACTTGAACAGAGACATCAGCTTTCTGATTTCCATCCCCAAGGATAATATCTGCTGTTTATTAGCCTCTGTAAACAGAGTCAACTTAATATGAACTTTTTGCCTGGCTTTCTTAACTGAAAAAATTTACATGTTACTATACATAGCTGGTCCTTTTTATTGTTAAATAAAATTGTACTTCATACATGCTTTACATTTTTGTAATCCTATTGGGTAATGATGCACATCTTGACTGTTTCTGTCTTTTCTGTAGTATACATACATATATACGCGTGTGAGCATGCACACTCACACACACTCACACACACACACACATTTGCTATAAAATTCAAATGCAAGTCTTTACATGTTGACATAGATTTTTGTTATTCTGGGGTAAGCATATGGCAGTGTCACCACTGAGTTATTGGCAGATGTACATTTAAATGTAAAGATACTTCTGGAGAATTCTTCAGGTAAGTTTCATTATTCTGCATTGGGGTCAGCAATGTGCAAGACTCTCTGAGGACAGTTTTCTATATCCTTGTGCACATTTGTCACTGTCAATCTTCCTATTTAATCATGCCCAGGAATGATTGCTGGATACTTTTGTACTTTGCACTCAGAAGATTTTCAGTAATGTTCATAAGGAGTGGTAAATATTATATCTCCAGGGAGAAAGATTTAATGTTTTATTAACACATATTTCTCATAGAAGCCCTTTTATAAGTTTAGCAACATTTTCGTTAGTTTTTAATTTTTAAGTTTTTTCTCAGTAATTAAAAGGAATTTGATTTATTAACTTTGTTCTAATTATCAATACATATTAATTATAAAATGTATGGATTCCAGTGTCACATTTCCATATGTGCATACATCATATCTGATAACTTTTAGTATGAAATGTATATTTAAGACTTTTTTTGTTCAGAGAAAATAGTTTTGCATCTATAACATTTTTCCTTGTTTATTCTAAAAGAGCATAGGTTGATTTTGAAATCTGAAACAATTTATGTAATCCTAGCATGAACATAGCTTGGTACATGGGTGGTATTCTATGATATTTAAAATCTGTGGTCTTTGGATAAACAGTTCATATCTGTAAAGTTTGTACTCATGAAGGATTATTTTGTCTTAAAGTTTTGATATCAACGTCTTGATATAAATTTGGTTGATTAATGTTATTGTATCTTTCTAACTTTGAAAGTATTTATGCATAGTGGTGTTATTTATTCTTTAAATCTTTGCTAGAATTTAAAGCAATGCATGAAAAAAATTTGTATATTATTGTTTTCTAAGGAAGTCAAATTTATTACAAGACCTGAAATATTCTTTGTTGGCTTTCTAGCAGCCATAACATCGACAGTGAAAAACTTTTGTGTTGGTAACTCAGTTTTCTCTTTTTGTTGAATGCTTTTGGTAGGTGTTTATCAGTTCTAATTGTTTCAAAGAAGAATCTATTTATTGGTAGTTTTTATTCATTGTCTGTTTTTTGATTTCATGTTTATATTGTCACTAATCTGTGAATATTTCCCCAGGCATTTTTCCTAACTTAATGATACAGCAGAGACGGCATTCTGTATGATTTTGATCTTTTTTCTTTATTAGACTTTTCATGGTTCATTCAAGTGGAAATTTCTGGTTTCTTTGGAGACTCAGTTGTGTCAAATGATTATTTTTGGAAGCTGTCTTATGAGAGGAGGTTTTGCTGAAGCAGGCATGAGAGGTTCTGTTGAGAACAGACATGTTTTTCTGGAAGTTGTTTTATGAAAGGGCATGTGATGCTTTGCTGGGGCAGACACTTGAGAGGCATATGATGTTTTAAAGTAAATACAAACCCACAGAGAGTGAGAGCACAATCTTGTATTAGTTTACCTTGCAATGCTTTGCTGGTCTTCACTGATCTTTGCTTGTCATGATTTTGTAGAGACCCTCTCATGGTATTCTGGCTGCCTCTTGCCATTTCCGTAGACTCCTGCTGATTCAGAAGAGCCTCGTGGTTTCTTCTGGATTAATCTGCTGAGTCCTATTCATTTTTGGTGTTTTGAACTAGACTGGTGCAATGAAGGTTGGAATTGCCCCCAAAGAACTATTTCTAAACAGATCTACATTCTCTATTTCCCATTAACCGTTTTTTTTCTCCCTACCTCTGGAAGGTGAGTTAGAAGGGAGGTTCAGGGCCCAAGAACCCTTATTATAGTAGGTTTTGAAACATAGTTCATCACATACTTTAATGAGATTTTGTGTGCCCTTGAAAGTAATATTTGGATGTCACTAGGTACAATGTACTGTTCGTGTAAAGTAGGTCATGTTGGTTGATTGCAGTATTCAAATTTTAATTCCTTTAACTCTGTTATATCATTTACTGATTCAATGACTTCAAAGTAATCTCCAAGATTAAATAGGAATTTTAACATACTCTAAATGTACTTTTAAAAACACAAAGAAGTGGATGGGAATACGGAAAACTAGAATTACAAGCAGGATTCAATTAAGAATAATTAAATGGGCTTTCTATAACTGAAAACCTGGTTTCTGTGACAAATTCTCTCAGTGATTTTTAAGAGCAGCAGGAGCCACAGTTGGTGAATCTGAAGGCCTTTAACAGGAAGCAGTAGGTCCTAAAAATGGGGCAGGTGACTGTTGGGAGATTAGTGTGTACTGCATCTTAAACTAGCACGTGTGAGGTTCTCAAGAGTTCCAAGTGTGCCCTCATCAGCTGTTAGAAAACTGTGCTGCACTCTTTGTGTTGGGTCTTTCCACCCTCTTGGAAGCTTCTGGTCACTTTCTTTCTGGATCCCTGGCATCTCTTCTCCTGCCCTTGTCCATATTCACACTGGAGGTACCTCGGTCAGTTTTTGTGCTTGTCCCCTGCTCCTTTGTGGACTTCAAATTCTCATGCAACTAACTGAGGAAGATTTGTCAGGGCCTTTGGAGAACAGCTCATCCTTTGCAATGAGACCTTGGCTCTGGAGGACTATTTTGTTGGGTGTGCTCTACCAAGAGAAAAGAGATGGTTCCCAGGATCCAGAGGCATTTTGGGGGCCAGACTACACTTTTTGACTTAATAATATTTTAACTTACAAAGCAATTTTGGTTTTTTGTTTGTTTGTTTGTTTTTGTTTTCGAGACAGGGTTTCTCTCTGCAGCCCTGGCTATCCTGGAACTCACTCTGTAGACCAGGCTGGCCTCGAACTCAGAAATCCGCATGCCTCTGCCTCCCAAGTGCTGGGATTAAAGGTGTGCGCCACCACTGTCCGGCATTACAAAGCAATTTTGACATGTTCTTTTAAGTCACATGTATATCTGTGTTTATATATACTAATCTATATAGTATCTATCTATATATAATACATGGTTCAGTATCTGAAACTATAAAATCATCTTTTTAAATAAACATCAACATAAGACAACTTAATTTAAAGCTTTTTGATAACATTATTTTTTACTCACTTTACCCCTAGAATTTTACTTTTCAAGAAGAGAAAATATATGCTAAATTTAAAACATTAGAGGAAAAGTGTTTTTATTGCTGTAATTAAATGTAATCAAAAAGTTGGAAATTATGCATCCAGAAGTTGAGCACTGATGCTGTGTTAGTACTCATGAAACAAAGCTTAGTCTATGATTTATGAATTAAGTAATTTCCTCTGATGAAAATGCTTTCTAGACAAATTAGAGCAATAAGAACATTTAAACCTGTAGTTTAGAAAAATACTGTTCAAAGAAAACACAGACAGAAGCTGATCTTTTTCTTGAACTATAGCTGAATTATTGTTTGTCAGAACAAGTCACATGTACATATAAATATACATATATATCTATGCACATATATGAATATATAAAATTAGATAGATAGATAGATAGATAGATAGATAGATAGATAGGTAGATAGGAAGGTAGTTTGGACATTCCAGTAACTAATTGTTGTGGGGCCAGGCTCAATGTACTCTTGCAGTTGAAAATGTATCTATCATAAATAACTCAATTCTTACACTAGTTCTCATTCATCTTAAATTTAATTTTAATCAATTAATAAAATTCAATCATTGCTTTGAAAAAATGGTAAGAGTGTAGCCTTTCTCCTGCCTGTCTTCCTATCTTCTTTCACTCACTTTTTCCTTTCCTCTGACATGGAGTTTCACTGTGTAGTTTAAGTTGGCCTGAAGTTGTCTATGTAGCCCAGGCATGCCTTGACTAAAGATCCTCCTTCCTCAGCCTTCTTTTTTATCATTTATTTTATTGTTTGAAATTATAATATAATTATTTCATTTCCCACTTCCCTCCAAATCTTGTATTAAATTCATGCTCACTGTTTTCATTAATTGATGTTACGTGTGTGTGTGTGTGTGTGTGTGTGTGTGTGTGTGTAGGTATATATACTCAGGTTATAATAAAGTCTCAGGGCATAGACAAAACACTGACAAGCTAATGGCAAGAGTGTAATGCAAATTGACCTCCAGTTGAGTTCCCAAGTGATCCTGGCCCTGGCTGCCTGAAACCCCACAAACCTAGTGACCCTGGCCCTAACTGTCTGAAACTCCACAAACCTAGCCTTTACTCTTTATGTTTCTCTCAGTGCATCTTCTGAGCCTTTACCAAGAAATGCTGATTGCTTATAGAATTCTAAGATTTTCCTAGCCATTTTCTGCAAAGTTTCTGGAACTCATTCTGCATACTAATTTTACAAGATACTGAACCAACATTGTGAGGCACAGCCATGGCAGTGGCTTGATTTCTCATCAACAATCTCCTATGTTAGCCAGATTTTTATTACTATTACAAAATCCCTGATAAGGATAAACTTAAAAGGAGCAAGAACTTATTTTAGCTCGTGGATTCAGAGGTTTCAAGTCATTGTCATTAATTACCCTTGCTTTGCACTTGTGATGGCAAAGTAGATCATAGTGAGAATATGTGTAGGGGAAACCGGCTTATCTTATGGCATCCAGGGAATAATACCTCAATAAATCTTCCAGGACTTATTTCCATTGCTCTGTAACTTCAGAACATTCCACAACCTTTCATTCAAGCAACAGACTGCAGAAGCCTCAACCTTTAGACAATATTTAAGATATAAATTGTAACATGATCTCACTTTTTAAACAGATGTTTGCAGAGCAATTCATTAAGCAGCACATTTCCATGGGCTCTGTATCAGCTCCTGCTTCTAGATTCTTCCCTTGAGTTTCTTCCCTGAGTTCCTTGGATAATAGACAACAGGCTATAATATGAAATAAACCAGAGAAGACCATCAGTACAGTATGCAGCATGGGAAGGCAGACCATGCCTAAAAGATGACCTCTGCCTAATGCCAAGTAGGCAGAGAGAGAGCCTAAATGACCACCAGTCAGTACCATAAGGCCAGGCCAGGGCACAAGCCTGAGACAGCTTATCAGTACAGTGTTACATGGCCCAGGAGGTCAGACCACACCTGAGACAACCCCTAACCCTTACTCCAGCCACACAACACAAGATGGGGATAGCACTCCTGAGCACACCCCTGAGATGACCCCAGACACCTACTCAGATAATATCAGACATCAGACATCAGACATCAATAAGATGAACAAGTAAGTGGTGGATAAATAGAAGAGGGAGAGAAGCAGTAGGAAGTATGCACAATGACGAGAGGCAGAACTGGAGACTTGGGAATAGCATGAGACAGCCTGATGTGATGCCTGGTGATGCCTTCTAAGGTCATGGTGTGGTCCTGGCCTGTGCTGCTACCAAAGTCCATCTCAGCAGCAATTGTCTGTTACCACCAAAAGGAAGGCAGATGTCCCTGGTCTGAACTGCTGCCTTCGACCATGTTGATGTCTGAGGACTGAGCAGAATGGATCCTATCACTCATCTTGTCATCATGGGAGAGCTGACCCCAAAGGTGTGAAAGCAGGAGAGATGTCCATACTTCTTAAGAAAGAGGGCCCTGCTCCTTACCTGGGCAGCACAGTAGAGCTGACCCTGGTAGTGCAGGTACAAGTGAGCTGGCCCCTATGGAGTGAGCATGAGATATTTGGTCCCACAATTTGTCTACTGTGTGGTAGCAGGGATGAGGGAAGGATGCTCTTCTCCCCCACTTTTGTCCCTCATCACCTATGCCAGGCTGGAGAACTGGTCTTGTCCCTCACAGGATGCAATACTCAGGAGAGCAGGCCCTGCATCTTGCCTGGGCAGCATAGTATAGGGGTTTGTGGGTGAGTCAGCCCCAAGGGCTTAAGAGCAGAAGGGCTAGCTCTGCCCCTTGGTAGCTGTGACATTGATGAGCTATCTGGAACAGTGATTGAGAGCTTGCTTTCATAGTGTGGGTGCAGAAGAACTGCTCTCTCCCAGGCCCAGAGCCAGAGTTTTGAGTTGGCCCATCCTAATATCTACCCCATCTATGAACTGCTGGAGCATATGAAGGGGTTAGTCCTGCAAACTTAAAGCTGCAGTATCTCCACAACACAGGGCAACAACGTGATATCCTAGAAGAGTCCCAGTGAGGATCCAGTATTGATAGTTTAGCAGGAGCCAGAGACCTTGAACCAGACCAATGACTCTTTGCAAGAAACATTTGCAAGAAAGAAATATGGACAAAAAGCTGTACTGTGGAACACACTGTGACACACAACAGCTTCCACAATTTTTCTTTTAGGGGTGGCTTGCAAGGGTGGAAGGTGGGTTTAAGGGGATGGGGAGATAAGTGGGATTGAGTGCATGATATGAAATTTACAAAAAAAAATCAATAAAAGGGCTTACAAAAAGATGAAATAAACCTTTTACTTCCCCCCCCAATAATGAATTCTCCATGTTTACCCTTATTGTTTAATTCTATATTTTGTCGATCATTATTTAAAACTCAATTTACCAGCCCGAGTAGTCATAGACCTTGTAAATAGGTAGCCTGGGCAGATAATACCAACTTAGATAAGGACAAGTGAGTCATAGGCAGAGTCACGGTGATCTGTCCCTTGAACCTTCACTCAGCCGTTACCTGGTTCTGGAAAATATCTGTATTCCCCCCAAACACCCACACTCCAGTGTCATCCCCTTCCCCACATCCTGCCTTTCTGTGTTTATAACCCCTGTGTGAATGAATTATGATTTGAGAAAAATAAATAAATTATTTAAAAAAAGGAAAAAAACCTCAAATGAGGAAGACATTTATAGATAAACTGTTGAAGGAACAGACTGTATTTTAGTGAACACTTTATGATTATACTAAAACACCCATTTTTCAGGTTTATCACATTCTGTGATTAATCTACTTCAATAAATGTAATTTTAAAAAGAACATATTTCTCAATTCCCCGTATCTGAATCTAAGTGCATAATAGGTACACTTGACTAAAACAATTGGGAGATGCTTATTCTGAGATAAAAGATCCTCTACCGACAGCTCTAATTGTTATAGCTTGACATATCTTGTCTTCAGCTGAAAGACAAGGGTTTCAATTATAGAGAAAAAAATTTAAATGTGACTCCTTCCTATGGTGACAATAAGATTTGACAAGTAGTACTTGCCCTTAGGCATTTCCTGATCCTGTTACTTTTCTCTTTAGAAATGGTTCAAAGAACTTGCTGTACAGAAAAACCACTGCAGCAGACATCTGACCTTTGTGTTTGCCCTAAATGTCCATTACAGCAAAAGCTTCTGAGACTTGCTATAAAAAAATAAAATAAAACTGCCTCAGAGTGTTTATGTTGGCCAAGCTGTAAGGCAGCTTTTATTAAGTAATGTTAGACCCTTCTGAAGACTGTGGGAGAGAGTAGTCCAATAGCTTCAGTTGTTCCTATGATAAAATATAGGGAGTCATTACCATTACCCTAGTGAACCAAGAGGAAGAACCTCAAAAATAGTGTTCACAGGGCTGGGTTTGTGGCTGCATCTTTTAGGACAAAGGGCACAGAATTTACAAAGTTTGGTGTCACCTGCTAAGAGTGCCAGTGTGGGTTGATTTCTGAAAGAGTTTCTTTTGAAGTAATGATGTGACTGTGCTCCTTTTCCCCATTTAAAACTGTCCAGTGACCTCCCTATAATGCCGAAAAGCAAAACAGGAAAACAAACTTCTAACTCTTTTTGTTTTTTTCACATAATTGCAATATTTATGTTAATAATCACATGATAATAAAAACAAGTTATACAGTATCATATTCACAAAAATTATTAGTTATTATTCCAAATAAACATGGGAAACCATACAGATAGCATGCTGTGGGTAGGGAAGAATATAATACACACATTTTGAAATCAGATTTCTGATGGCTAAGCATTTTCTGTAGGTTATGTTTTAGGCTTTACAGATTCTTCCACTGGTGATAATAGTAAATGACCAGTCCAGTGAACCCAAAGTTATATTATTCTACTTTAGATGCATTTCAGGCTGTCTTTTTATACAGGTAATTTTAAGAGAATTTATTCACTGACAGTTCCATATATGTCTAAATTCCATTTTGATCACTGTAATCTCGCAGTTCCCTGTTCTCCCTCCCACTCCTGTGACTACACCTCCTCCTTCATTCATGCCTTTTTTTGTTTTAAACACTGATTTGGTCTCATGTTTCAAAATAGAATTTGGTATTTAGTGAAATAAATTTGTAACTGAAATTAAATTGTATTATAAAACTACTTTGATTATATACTAATAATATATAATACATAATAAATATATAATATATGATATATAATATATGTGATATGTAATAGGTAATATGTATTCTATAATAATTATATATTAATACAACTACTTTTATTAATATGAAACTCTTCGCTGAGTGCTGATTTATCTATACTTGTGGTTCTTTTTTTTATATTAAATTATTTTTTTATTTTTTTATTTTTTATAATTTCTTTTTTTTTTGAACATGAAATGCTTTTTTATAGCATGTTTTACAAGGGGAGGGGGTAAGAGGGGCCAGGTGGTGGAAAAGTACAAAATCTTCTTGGCCTGTGCCTTGAAACATGTCATGGTCTATACGGTACACTGCCTTGAATTATGATCTACCTGCTGTTCTTCAGAAGATATAGTACACTGCTTGACAAACTTCTAACTCTTAAAAGCATGAACGTATTAAGATTCTGTCTCTTAGACTATTTCTTTGTAAATATACATTCAATGCACACGCCAGCTCCTTATTTTTCTGCCTAACCAAATGGGGTTATTGACTTTGTATAGTGTTCAAGAAGTTTGCTGGTGTGTGTGTGTGTGTGTGTGTGTGTGTGTGTGTGTGTGTACCAAATTAACAATGTTTAGGGTTATTTTTTTAATCAAATTGGAATTAAATGCAACTGAGGTGTTGTTCCCTGGGTCCAGTGGGATATGACCTCTCTCTGAAACCTTGCCAACACTACTTTTTACTCTTAGCAATGAAAAATGAAAGACCTGTAAACCAGCAACAGGATGAAGCAGAGTTTGAGCAGATTAGGGGGAGAGTGATGTCCACTTTCCAAGGCAATCATTATCTAAGGCCAGCTGTGTGATAAAAATGACAGTGCTTCTGATGGAGAAGGACCATATAGTCCTACAGGCACAGGGAAGAGGCTGTAGGTAACTGATGTACTTTTCACTTAAATATTTGAGTCAGCTGACTCCCTGGTTACTCTACCTTGTTAAACAAAGACCTGGGGATCTACTTCTCACTCCTGTCACCTGCTGGTGGGAAAACAAACAGCTTCCTTGTCTTTGTATTATTATAGCCCCTGCCATAGCTCCACCCAACATATTACAAGGGCAAGAGGGAACTCATCCCATTCCCAAACATATAACTTTCCCAAACATTCTCAGATCAGACTCAGACTCCAGCCCTCTGTCCCTTTGTATAATGGGTAGTCTGTTTCTGTGTACTTTGCTGAATATGTGGGCTCTTGCTTTTGAAAAGATCTAGCTGAGTGCCAAGACCTAGTTTTTCTGCCTTTTTACTCTTTAAATCAGTGTTGGGGAGGGCAGCATTCATGCAATGCTATACCACGTCATCCTGAAGCCATCATCTCCAGGATTCTTAAATGTGGTGGTGTTGTGGAATGCTGCAAGAGTTGTGGAAACCTACAAGAGTCCTGCACAAGACCAGGCCTGCTAACATACTCATGGAAGAAAAGAGTTGGGAGGTTTGTTATCCCTCATCCCAGAATCCTAGCTACTCAAGACTTCTCAGTATCTGATGCCCAATACCCAGCTTGCATATATAATCTTACCTTGCTACACATTATTTAGGGAGGTGCTGGAGTTTATATGAGGTAAAATATTAACTGAAGATGATTCCATCTACCCAGTTATCAGAAGTGCATCATCTACATAGGGCAGTGAGTTGGGGTTGGGACTTTGTGATCCAGCTGATAGTGGTCACCCACATTGTCATAAATAAATAAATTCTCACACCCATTATTCTATAAGTAAGCCTAAAAACTCATTGATACATCAATGTATTAGTTATTTTTCTATTGCTGTAATAAAATACCTTGACCAAGGCAACTTACAGAGGACTTGATTTGGGCTCATGGTTCCATATATTTATAGGACATGATGGTAGAGCAGAGGTAGTAGGCACCAGATTATCGAAGCAGCAGCTAAGAGCTCACATCTCCAACTGCAAGCATGAAGTAGACAGAATGGTGGGGAAGAGCAAGTTTTTTTAAAACCACAAAGCCTGACTATAAGGAACAATATCAGCCTAGAAGCTGCCAAGACCAAATTCTCAGCACAAAGGAAATTTGTTTGCTGTAGGAGCCTAGAAGCAGAGAATAAGAGTCAAAAACAGGAGATAGGGGACAAGGAAGAAGGAGAAGGGAACAGGGGAAGGTGGGGGAGAATATTTGTCCTCAAGGAGAAAGGACTGTCTTCTCTCTGAATAGAGAGAAGACAGATGTGGCACATAGGAAAATGGCAGTTTATAAAGGTGTGAAGAGAAGCCCAGTGTTAAGAAAAGACATTTAATTTCAATTGGCCATGTTAATTAGGAGAGCCAAAGGGAGTTTTTGATTGCTAGACTTCAATACTTTGAAAGCTGAACCTTGGTAGTCAGTGTCAGGAGGAGGAAGTAGCCCTATAAGGGAATACTATATGGGCTAGTTTTAAGAATGTAATGTAATGGTTTTTAACCAGGCAGAGGGAGGTAACGGGAGAGAAGGGCAAAGCCGGCCAGAGCCAGGCTTGTCATGCTTGAGCTGGCCAGAATCCCTTCTCTTACCACAGGAACTTCATCTCGCTCCACAAATAGCTCCATTGAACATCTGAATTTGTGCGGTTTATGCAGGCCACTATCGTTCAAACGGATAGGCTTTTCTCTCCCTTGGTGATGAAGATATAGACCATATTATAGCAGATGAAAAGCAGATAAAGGCAGATTTATTAGGCACTGCTCCTGGGTAGGTTCATCAGTCTCAAAGAATGGAGATGAGGAAGTCGCATATCCAGGTGTGGACAGGGAAGTGTTGTAGACTGGAGGCGGAGAGTGATGGAGTATCAGTCATAAGCTGGATTCATGCCCGAGTATGGTCAAGAGCTGAGCACTTAGGCAGGGATTTGAACTGCGGCCAGCATCAGGGGAAGGGGTTGCAGCTGCCAAGGATGTGGAACTGTGCTCTTGGAGCCTTTTTTTTTTTATTGTTGTGTTCAGAGTTTTTCAGTGCAGATGGGTTAGGGGAAGGAGGACAGACAGGGTTTCCCAGCTTGGGCAGGGGTGCGTAGGGGTTCCAACCTAACACAAAGCACCACAACCAAGCTGGACATAGATGACATTGTTCTTTTGGTTAGCTCTTAATGGACACTCTGTAGTTAAATAAATATTTGTTCCGTAGAGGAGAAGCTCAGGTAGTGGCCTGAGAACAAGGGCAGAGGACTGAAGAATCCAGATTAGCTTATGAAAGAAATCAGTGGTCAAGGCCCTAAGAGGAAGGGTCCTGACCCTGAAAGCTCAAGCCTCTGGAGTGTTTGTCTTTCTTTTGTTTCTTGTTCTATCTCTAACCTTGTGTCCCTGGTGTAGTCCTTTCTGAGACACAAGAGCCTAGAATAGAGTACCACCCAAACTCAGATTTACAGCTGGGGTACTAGGTATCTCCTCTTTAGTCTTTTTCTTTTTCTGAAAAACAAAAAACCAAAACAAAACAAAATAACAACAACAAAAACACCTAAGCAGGCTTTGGCTGATGTTCTGGGATTTCTCAAGTTTCTGTAACCTCTGTGACTAGTTTAACAGGCATGACTTTCTCCTGTCCTCATATGACAGCTTCTGAGATTTTCAGCTTGTTTTTCTGTTGCTATTCTTTCAAATTCTAATAAAGTTGTTCACAAGCTTGCTTCTGAATCTGTTTTTAAATACTTTTATTAATAAGACTAAGAACTCTGAAAGGGAACCTTCATATCCCTAGGAACAACTCAGCAAGTACTAACAAAATTATGAAAGGTAAGTTAAATTGCATTGAATTCAGCCTGAGGTTGCTGCTGTATTTTGAGTTCCTGTGTAACAAACTGCAATTGAACTTTGTAGTTCCCTGACCAACAACCTAGTTTAGGAATACACTCAATCATTTTTTATTTATATGTTTGTTTATTTGTTTTTGTTTTTTTCTCTGTAGCTCTGGCTTTCCTGGAACTCACCTTGTAGAGCAGGCTGGCCTTGAACTCAGAGATCAACCTACATCTGCTTCCCAAGTGCTGGTACAGTTATATGTAATGGTAATTTTAATATGGATGTGTGTAGTAAACTAATACAGCAGCTGTTTTTTTTTTTAAATTATTCTAGCTAGTTCCCCATAACAACAAAGAGAGAATAAGATTTATTTAGTCACCCTTCAGGGTACAATATCTGGGTAGTCATTGATCTATTTTAATCCTCTAAGCTAATCTGCCTCCCAGCCAAAATTCCCAAAATACTAGCATTTTTGTATTGGTCTGGATCTCTGGGCTTCAGATGTGTTTTTCCATAATATCTCCTCTCATCTTCCTCATAGCTGAATCTGCCTTACTCTTCTCTCCTTCTATCCCTGGCTGGCAGATGTCCCACCCTATTTTCTCTTCTGCCCATCCATTGGCTGATCAGATTTTATTAACTAGGCAGAGAATAAATGATAAGCATTGTTTATACAAACTTGAGACAGGAGATTCTTGACATAAGCATTTTAATGCCATGCCCAGATGGAAACAAGATCGGGCAGAGAAATCAGCATTTGAATAACTCAAGGATAATCTTTACATAATGCATAAAACATTATGCCTACAGGTGTGCACCACCCTGCTTTTATAGCAAATAGTGTTGAGCCTTAGGTAACCATGGGATGACAACTTATCAGACCACATTCAAAAGAGGTGAGTGCAGAACTCCAGCTGTACAAACTATATTCCTCACTTCAGCTTTCTGTCCACCAATACAGCCTGGTCATGATATACCTTTTCTGAACTAAGGATTGTGTGTTTTGCAAACTGCTCTTTGCTCAGACTGTTAGATTTAGGTAAGTAAAGAAGAAAAAACCAAAACTATGAATGATATTTTAGATCTAAACTCTAGAGTCAATCAGTATTTAGAGTAATAGAAGAGTCAAATATGATTCTCAAATCTTTTGAAAATAAATAATTAACTATAAGTTGAAGTAAAGAAAAGCTTTGTAAGTTTCCATTTAAGGGGGAAATTTATACACTTTGAACAATTTGAATTTGAGGTCCCATTAGGACTTCCAGGATAAAGAAAAGGTAATTTACACTTATTGTGTAGCAATTTCCTCTGAGTTGAAATATTTCATGGTGGAGTGAAGACTCAGTAAGATTGAAGAAGTAAACAATTCACCAGCTTCAGGAAGTTCCTGAAACTGATCAAATGCACAAGGACCTCACTCCCCAAGGTGAAGAGTGGCCTAGCTACCTAAAAGAGATTCTTCAACATGTAGAGTTACTTGCAAGTTGTACAGAAAGTTCTAGCCTTCCAGCTTTCAGGAGCCTTCATCCATGCTGGGGTCAGCATTATCTGCTTCTTAGTAGCTTTTTGAGTGCCTGTACTTTAGTAAGTAGCTCCAACAAAACTTATTAAATCATCAAGTTGTGTTTGTGTTGTATCCTTTTATCATTTCACATCTGGGGTGAGTATGCACTTATTCACATCTCCCCGAGAATATTGTCACACACCTTTATCCCATGGAGCAATGGAGGAATGTTAGACCTTTACCATTTCTGCAACAAATATGTTCTATAAACATCTTAAAATAGAAAAGGATTTATTTCTTTCATAGATTCAAAAATTTTATTTCATCATGGTGGGGATAACATGTGTAACCTACGTTACACACTAAGGTAGGTTAGTTAGTAAGGTGGGTAAGGTAGTGCACTAAGGTACGTACACTACCTTACCTGACACAACAGAAGCAGAAGGGAGATGTAATGGAAACATGACAGGAAAACATACGGCCACCAAGGACATATTCCTAGTGACCTATTACTTCCAACCAGGTCCTTGTCTTCCATATTTCCTCCACATCTCCAAAGCCTATTCAGATTTTTAATCTATCATAGACTAATTCCTTTATAAGGTCAGAACATTTAACACTCCACAAATACACCAAGTGTAAGCTCTACTATACTTTAGATGTTTTTCAATCCAACCAAGAGTAACCATCCCAGAAGGCAAGGTTATTTTGACACTAAATGGTTACAATGAGATATTAGATGGAGAAATTAAAAATGACATTATGGTTTGGCTCATATAGTGGCCCTATTGAGAACAGGATGGCAAGAAAACAAAAGCAGAATCAAAAGAAAGGAAGAAAGCAAGCAAGAAAGGAAGTAGCTAACTGATACAGTAAATTCTCAGAGGATAGAGGGAGCCCTCAAGGGAAGAGGGGAGGGGAAGTTGGTTAATATTAAAAAGAAGCTACATTTCAAGAATTTGTTGCAGAAAGACAATTTTATTAATCTATTTATGGTGTGTGTGTGTGTGTGTTTGTGTAAATATGTAAGGTTTCTTTTGTTAGCCAGTTGAAAATATATGACAAACTCCTTAATTAAGCCAAAAAGAGATTTATCCCTTGATGACAGAATCCAGAATCTATTGGCAGGTACATGAGTGATCTAGCTCTAAACTTTAATTACAAGGAAAGTGGGAAGAAAATGAAAGGCACTGTTTTAGTTAGGGGTACTGTTGTTGTTGTTGATGATGATGATGATGATAATGACAATGATGATGACACACTATGATGAAAAGCAACTTGAGGAGGAAAGGTTTTATTTGGCTTAGATACCTCAAGATACACAGAGAGAAGTCAATGCAGGAATTCAAACTGGGTAGGAATCTGGAGGCAGGAGCTGTTGCAGAGGCTATGGAGGAGTGAGCAGTGTTTATTGGTTTGCTCATCATGGCTTACTCAGCATAATTTCTTAAGGAATCCAGGACCACAAGCCCAGGGTTGGCACCACCCAAAATAAGCTGGGCCTTCCCCCACCAATCACTAATTAAGAAAATGCCCTACAGATCTGTCTGTAGGAGAGGCATTTTCTCAACTGAAGCTCCCTCCTCTCACATGACTTTAGCTTGTGTTGAGTTGACATAGAACTAGTCAGTATAGACACTATCCAGAAGAGAGAGGATGGAGAACAAAGGAAGTATCCCCAAATACACCCACATGGACCACTGAGTAAACTCTATAGAAAGCTCTTGTTACAATGGAAACATTTGGAATAAATGTAGGGAACAGGCCTAGATTGTAGTTTCTCCTGAGCTCAAATAGACTCAAAAGGTATTCCGTGCCCTGTGTCATGTCTCCAAGTGAAATGAAAATATTGACTCTAACCTCTTAGGTCTGAACACATAGGTATATAGAAAATAATAAAAAATGTTAAATTACATGGATGCATAGCAAAAAATACATTTAAGAGAACTATCTAAATGCTTGTCTGGTTGAATCTTCATGGAATGCCAATGGGTTTTGTTAAATGGAAAAGGACAATTAGGAACCATTTATTTGCCTTTTAATTTAGTGTAAGCACAAGAGAAAATGCATAGTCGTTTGATAATTGCTTAATATTTATTTTCCAAGTCAAATGTTTAATTTAAGTGGTGGCTAGTTCTGTTCTGTGCTTCACTGAGATAGAATACCTATTTTTAGAGACACAAAAAAAGATTTGCTCCTGAGCTTGATAGGTTTAAGTTTTTTTCCCCTGATCTGATTAACAAATAGTAGATGTGAACGGCCCACTTATTTGGACATGAGAAGTTGACTTAAGAAATGAAGCAAGTACTTACTCATTGAGTAGCCTAAAAACTAATTGATCTTTTGGTAGAATATCTGATGAACAAAGTACTTTTATTGGAGAGACAGTCTGAAGAAGACTAATTAAAGATAAGTGAGTCACAGGTTTATAGCTTGGTTTCTTGTCATACAATATATTTCTGAAGATGAAAAAATTTCTGATAAAAAATCAATTTTTTGTAACTTTCTAAACTACTTTCCTATCTTAGAATAGGAATTGAATTGTCTTATTTAAATTATTAATTACATTGTCTGTGTTCACTTGAGTTTTTAGTAGAAATATTTTATAGTTAACAAAATAACTACCATTTTAAATGTCTTTGCAATCTGTCAAAACTAAAGGATATTTTTCAGTCAATATCTCATGGTGGGTCACCTGGAAGAAGGTGAAATTTTGTGTCTGGGGAAACAATATATTCTAGACACGTGTCTTGACTTGGTCATAATTGTCCTCTGGGGGACATCAGAGCATTCTAACTAAAAGCTGCCCTGATGTGGGCTTAGTTGTCTCAAAAGCTGAAAAAATTAAATGTAAACACAAAGTCTAAAAAAATCAGCAGAAGGAAAAATGGACTAACCTCAGAGGAAAGTGGAAACCCTGGAGCAGCTTGAAGTCTGATTGAAGAGCTGAGATAATGAAAATGACTCTGCCTTTATTGGTCCCTACAGGACATAATCTTGTGGTGGGAAATCCTGCCTGAGGTCTAAGGAGGAGAAGAACTAAGGGATAATTGAATTGCCCTTGACAATAGCTTTAGAAAACCTGAATAGATCTTCCACATATAGCCATTTAAAAATACTGGCCCCTTTTTGATGCTAAGAGAGCCCAATGTTAATTGTCCCCTATCTTGTCATTTCATTTATTAGTTCTTAATAAAACGAAAGGCCTATCATTCAGCTAAATTTGTATGAAGGGCTCCTACCAGGCAATGAAGTCACTGCCTTTGTGAGCTCTAAATGAAGAATAAACTGTCTCCTAGACCCTTTGCAGTGAGAACTGTGTTTTCTGTCAATGGAGTTTATTTTACAAAAACATCTTCACAGCAAAATGCTATTTCTTTTGCCAGGAATCCTTATCCCTTCACTTGCAGGCCTGTCATGGGTTTCAGAGCATAATACCCTAAATATCTTAAGCTGAACGACTTTGAGACAATTTCAAGAGCAGAAAGTTCTCCACTTTCTGTTGGAGCTGATCATTAAGTCTTCCTGAGCAAGTTGCTGTCATCACTCCCAAGAGAAAAGAACACCCTTTTCCAGAGTTGAGCCAACATCATCCATCAATCAGGCCTCGTTAGGTTTCCACTAGTTTATGACTGTTGGACCATCCTCCATCATCATATCTTGTACCTCCAGAATTGTCTACTCCTTATAATATCTTACATTAAAATACTCTGCTTTATTTGTATCTCAGAATTTTTATTTTCCTATGCAAGTTTCTGTGCCATGAAAAGCATATATTAATGGTTTTGTGAAGACTTTCCCTTCACTGACACTGGAGCAATAGCTGACAGCTCCCATCTTGATCTTTGAGGAGAAGACATAAAGAAAGAAACACTGGGAATGGAGTGGGCTTTTGAAATCTCAGTGCCCACACCCAGTGACACACCTCCTCTAGTAAGACCACAACTCCTAATCATTTCCAAAGAGTTCCACCAACTGAGGAGCAAGTGTTCAAATATATTAGGCTACTATGGCTATTCTTATTTAAATCACTGCATTGCACTCTTTGGTCCCCATAGGCTTGTGGGCATGTCATAACACAAATTTTGCATCCAGAAAAATAAATAAAAGCAGAACCACTTCCAGAGAGAACTGCTTAGGAGACTTGGCCTATCTCTTCCTTTTTATGCACACCTTATAGATAAAGTCATTTGGGGGAGCATTACAGCCTATGTATATTTCCTGGTTTCCTGAAAGACAAAAAAACTTTGACAACACTTTAAGCTTGATATTTTCCTGCCTGTTTTTACCCTTAAGAATATGGCAGCTTTCTAACCTTTCCCTGCCCATCCAACCAATGTAGTCCCACCAAGCTCTCTACATCCCAGCTCATGACAATTTCAGGTTGATTTGAATTTGTGTGTGTGTGTGTGTGTGTGTGTGTGTGTGTGTGTGTGTGTGTTTCTTAACTCAAAGAATGCATTGCATCGAGCACCATGAAGAATTTAAAAAAATGAGAAAACACAGATTCCATTCTCAGGCATTCATTAGGAGAGAGAACACAGACACTAAATACAGAGGAAATATGCTAAAAAACAGGGACATCACATTGAAGAGGCAGCTGAGGAAGGAGAGTGGTGGCTATAGAGGCTGAGGGCTGCTGTGAAGCTGAGGGGCAGGGTAGAAAGTCTCAGGGGCTAAAACAGCAGGAGAAAGGACGTGAAGGAAGAAGATGCTTCCCACCCAATGCCCACCTCAGTTATTCCAGGAACTGAGGAAAGGCAGCCCATCAATAGGAATCTTCCATTTTAACAAGCTCCAGAGGTGAGCATTTTTGGAAGGGCAAAATATACTGAGATTTTAGCCTTGGGTCCATAGCACATAGGAGTCTTTAGATGACATCACTGAAAGTGAATGACATGCTAAGCAGTTAGTCCCTAATTACAGGTGCAATAGTGACAGTGAACATATACTCAGCTGTGCGGAGTCACCCTCAGCACCCCAAAGTTCCTTTAATCATTTAAGGAGCTCGGTGTGACTTAGGCAATCCCCAAAATACATGGGCTTTTTGCAGAAAATAATTTCAAGTGGAGCCAGTATAAAACAGAGTTTTATTAAAAGTAGAAAGAAAAGTACTTAAAATGGGATTAAACTACACACACAAGAGCATAGTTGTGAGCTTCTCAAGAAACAGTGGCAATTTATTGAAAGATGTTTTTAGACATTGATAAGCACAGGGATTGAAAGAAACAGTGGATATGACATACCCAAATATGGATCTGAGGTCCTCAAGGGAAAGAAGCAATTAACTGGCATAGTTTTAGCAGCGTGTACCATTCCTGAGGTGTTCCACTTACACTCAAAGTGTCGCTAAGAGACATCCCCTCCCCCAAGTTTACCTTTTTTTTTTTTTTGATAAGTGAGATAGATTATAGAATGGTTCTGGAGGTGCTTTGGGTGGAACAAAAACCTGATATGGTAAAATCAGGATGTTTACAAAGGGTTTTGGTGAGGTTCCTAGAGGTCTGGATTTCTTACTGGGAGGGAAGAAAAATGTTAAGCAATTGTTATCTGTGCTAGAATTACTGTTTCCAGGCTTGAAGACGGTTGTAATCACACTCCTGGATGTGGGACGTTCTTTTGCTTCTCATATTCTTATGATTTTTCTTGTTCCTCTTCAGAGCCACATTAAGGAGGCACAAGGATTTCCCGGACTGAGAGACGAGGATTGCCAAAGCTGTTGGCTGGAAGGGAAGAAACGTTCAAGACTCCTAACCCTTCAATCTACCCAAGCATGAAGCAGGATTTTTTTAAAAATGTATTTTATTTATTTACTGTTTGCCTAGTAGATTTTGTGTGTGTGTGTGTGTGTGTGTGTGTGTGTATGTGTGTTGAGAGAGGGGGGCAGGACATTCACATTCAAACATGTATGCTATGGCATGCATGGTCTGGCACACTCATGCACATCTGCTATGACATACATGCAGTCTGAGGATAACTGATGGAAGCCTGTTCACTTGTTTTACCAAAGTGCTGGTGTTGAGACTACTGTGAGACCCAGTTAAAAAATCTGAGAGGACTTCCTGACCATCTGAGGTTTCTGTCTCCTGGAGTGAGGCAGACAATACCCTTCAGCATCAACAACTAGGGTCATCAACCTCAAAGGGTTGAATTTTTTTTGAAAGATCTTTGTAACTATATCCCACGGGTTTTAAAAAGTAAACGGACTATCTAGTCTATTCTTTGCATGGATCTCCTGAAGACTATTGTCTGTCTCATGTGCTCATGTACTTGGGTGACCTTGCGTGTTATGGGTTCATTCCTGGAAAACTTTAAAAAGGAAGACAGCAGAAGGAACAGCTCAAGCACCAAGCAGGAATAATAGATGGTTACCACCAATAAGAGATAGTCACCACTAATAAGAGATAGCTACCACTAATTCTCTATAAGCCATTCCCCCCACAATATTTATTCATTTGGTGCTTAGATACCTATAAACTGTATAAATTCTTCAGCTCATCTATAAAGAAACATTTATATAAAAATAATAACCAACACATAGTCAGTCAGATTTAAAGCAGGGAAGGCATTGTTTAATGTTTAAATAATAGAAGCAAATTTCATAGAAGCTGTATGCTTTCATGGAATGGTTATTATGTGGGAAACGAAGTACATCCTTACATTTTAATTGTGAGTGTCTAATGTGTTGTTTAATGTGTTTGTGTGTGAAGCAAAGACAAATGCATGTGCTACATTTGCCAGTTCTGTTAACATTTTTCAGAATCAAGTCCTCATGGAGATTTGTAGTTTGGTCACTTTGTGTCTTGTCACCAGGACTCCTGTTTGGCCAGCTAAAGTAAATTATCGATCGGATCGCTTTCTGAACACAGCAGGAAGCATTGTTGGAATTTCCTGCTGTAGCTTTCTTTGCATCAACTTCTTAGACTGCCCTCCTCACATCTCTCACCTGTCTACCCAGTAAGGGACACAAATGTCACCCTCTCTAAATTTTTCCTGACTCTACCTTCCTCATGGATTAAACTTAAGAGTTCAGAATTTTCTTGATTCAGGCCTCACTGTCCATCACCAGATCCTGTAAAATAACTGTTTAGGGTCAATATGTCCCTTGGAACTAAAAAGATACTTAGGAAATGAATAGAAACAGATGACAAAAAAACTTCCCTATTGTAATAATATAATTTCACAATTTTACATACTGAGAGATCAATATTTCCTCCCCTATGAGACTTGAAGACTGGGCCTCTGCTAGATAAGTTACAGGAATAAGCCCTCAACCTGTGTGGGGCAGAAGCATGTGGTTATCTGGAGATCTTGGTTACAACTCTGGCTTTGATGTCTAGCTGTGGAGAATCAGATAAGATACGTCTTCTCAGCTTTCATTTCTCTTAGCTGTAGAGTTAGACTTGATTTATCAAATCTCCACAAGGGAGAGACTACAGACTTGACTTTCACTACTTTCTAAAACAAATTTATATGCTACTAAAACCAACCAATTTAGATGCTCTTGAGTTTCCAATTAAAGATCACAACATAAATTACATTTTAGTAGATATTAAACAGAAATTGTACTGTATTTATTTATTTTGTATTCAAAATTTAAAAGGACAATTTACACAAAAGACACACACACAAACACATGCACCCACACACATTCATACACACACACACACACACACACATTCATACACACACACATTCATACACACACACACATACACACACACATTCATACACACACACATACACACACACACATTCATACACACACACACATTCATACATACACACACACACACACACACACACACACACACACACACATTCAATTCCCATATTCTCCATTCTGCTTTTTATGTCCTGTGATATTTAGAATCATACATGTATGTGGAAGTTTTATTTCATTTTTACCTTTACTTTCAAACTTTATTTTACCCAAGAGATTGCTTTGTCCTGTCTCGCAGAATCCACCAGCCCTGAGAAGTCTAACTAGTCTTCAGACAATGCTTAAGTCTGCCACTGCCTTCTCCCTGCAGTCTGCATCCCTTCCTCACTTCCTCAATCCTTCTGTGTCTTGGCTTCCTTTCTGGGAATCTCAGGCACATGATTTGTTTGAGTGGGACTATATGTGTACCTATCCCATCACTTCATTTCCCTTTGATAGATGGAGATACAGAAGTTTAGACGTGATCTTATTGCCACTGGTACTCAAGTTACAGGGAAAACCAAGAGTTTTCTTTTTACCCCGTTATGCTTCATTTCTCAGTCACCAGGCCACACACTGATCTGCCCACTGGTCTGGAGCAAACTGTCCTGGGAAACAACAGGAGGAGTTTCTTCTGGGTTCTGCGGCAGGGACTGAGGGACCCGAGGCAGAGCCAGTTGTGACTGAGTTCTTATTTCTCTGAGGGGATCTTTCCCCAGAGTTGCAGAGTTTTCTCTTCCTTGGGACAGTCTTTCCTGTGTACCTAATTATATGTATGAGTCAAACAGGGCATATTAGGACCTAATCACAGTTTTTCTATTGTTCATTGGAAGAAATTAGGTCGAGTTCTTGTCACACATCCTGCTCTGAAATATGTAGAAACTCCTTCAGAGGTCTTTTCTAGAAATTGCACTCAAACAACTACAAGTCTTTAAAGATGCCAGTAAATCAAATTCAAACTTACCTGTGTTAGTTATTAGGTTGTTAATTTATGTTTTTATTTATATAGTTATTGTTTGTTTGTTTATGTATTTATCAATTTGACACATGCTAGAGTCATCTGGGAAGAGAAACCTGTAATGTATAAACTACCTCCATCAGATTGACCTTAGGCAGAGCTGTGCCTTGAGTATTTTCTTGATTAATGACTGATGTGGAAGCCTTGCATGCAGTGTGGATGTCTCATGTCTTTTTCCATTCTCAGGGCTTCTTTATACTCCCAGTAGGTGTCTTGTCTTTTTATGTCTTTCAGATAGTTTCAGAAGGACAGGAAAGAGCTGAGGCGGCTGCCCTTCACACTACTTGCTTCCATGAATAAATGCTTACAAAATTAAGATATTGTATGTGTGTGTGTTTTAAGTCTTCTTAACAAACACTTATGTAAGCATCATGTGATATAGTAGCCCCAAGTTCACCAGTGTTGCCTAGCAACTAGAGGCTACACAGAGGAACAGGTAACCTTCATAACAGATGAGTCTCTTCTGGTCCCTGCTCCTCCCTGTAACACCTCAAATACGAGTGTGAGTCACTGATGATATAACTATCGTACTTGTTGCCTTTCTTATGGCAGAAGAAAAGCGACAATACAAGAAGTCTTATAGTTGGGGAAGTAGAAAAATAAAAGGCTTTTAAAGAACATATTGTCATGAATGTATTTTGTTGCAATAATGAAGACTTGTCTTTGATATTACAGATGTAATAAAAGATCAAAAATCACATACCTTGAGAAAAATCAATTGTAAAATTATAAAAATACATAAGAAACATTTAAAAAATAATGCACTCCCCCCAATTGATGCTGCTATAAAATACAATTGTGAGTTAATAGACTTTTCTTATTTTTCAAGTTTGACACCTGGACTTTGTTCATATTCTGTGGCAATGTTTTCATTAATTACATTTCTTGTGATAAGAAGATATGAAATAAAATCTTTGGAGAGTAATGATTTATTATACTAAGATGTTTAGGGTATAACCTTTGCCGTCAAGAAACTATCTAGACCCCCAATATGGTACCATTCCACATGGGTGAGAGTAGCACTCCTGAGATAATCTGCAGCCTGCCTCATGTAGAAGATACCCAGAGACCCAAGGCGCCACTAAGATGAGCAAATAAGTGGTTAAGAGATGGAAGAGAAAGAGAAGCAGAACTGTGTGTGCAAAATGAAGAAAGGCAGAACTGGAGACTGGAGGGTAGTGAGGGACAGCCTGATACGAATATTGCTCACTGCCACCTGAGGCGATGGAGAGGTCCTGGCCCATCTTGCTGCCAAGGGCCATATCTGGGTCCATGGCCCCACAGCAGGAGGAGTCTGTGTCAATGACCCTGCCCCATATTACCACCGAAGACCATGCTGACATCCATGGTATGGGCTGCCCCCTGAGGCCATGTTGATATCTATGGGCTAATCTGAGCTGGATCTCCTACCCTCTGGCTTTGGTACTGAGGAGAGATGGCTTCACACCTCTCCTGGGAAGCTTAGGAGAGCATGAGAGGAGAAGAGCTGGCCCCACCCCTCATGGGCTGCAGCACTTAGGGGAGTGAGCAGCCCCTGGACCTCACATCAGCAGCAGAGGAGAGCTGACCCTGGTGGCATCAGCACGGGAATGTCTGCCCCAGGAGCATAAGAGCAGGACAGCTGTAAGGCTGACCAACTCAACTACTACCTGTGCCTAGACCCAGGGCTTTGAGTTGGACTACCCTAATATCCTCACCAATTGTGAACTGCTGGACCATGTAAAGAGGCTTGACTTCCAGAACCAATGCTGCTAGATCTCCATGACGAAGGTCAATAACAAGCTATGAGAGAGGAGTCCCAGTGAGGATCCAATATTGATAGTGTAGCAGAAGCCACAGTCCTAGAATCAAACCAATGATTTACTATAATGAACATTTTCAAGAAAAGCTGGGAAAAAATGCATACTGTGTGACACACCATGATATGCTGCGCCTCTCACTGTGAGATTTTGTTTTGTTTGCTTGCTTTTATTTTGTTTTGTTTTGTCTTTTCACCATGAGGAAATTGTAAGGACAGAGGACAAACATGGAGGAAGTGGGAAATGAGTGGGCTTGGGCTACATGATGTGATATTCATAAAGAATCAGTAAAAAGTAGTGAAACAAAATAAAACAACCTATCTAGATGTTAATACATGTATTATTTCAACAAACACTCATTGAGATGTCTTGAGGGCCTAGAATTTGACTACTGGTGATGAAAAGATACTTAGAAGTCTTTCATTCTGTGGAAACCTCCAGGCAGAACAGAGAGGCACAGAAGGAGGAGTGCATGCTCAGTCATGTGTGCTTAAAAGGTGTACAGGCTGTAGTGGCCTCTAACCGTGAGAAAGAGTGTGGATGTAATGAGACCAAATGCAGGAGGGATGCAGGAGGGATGCAGGAGGGATGCAGGAGGGATG
>NW_021604756.1:475033-482227 GCF_004785775.1 Grammomys surdaster | reverse complement strand
AGGAGGGATGCAGGAGGGATGCAGGAGGGATGCAGGAGGGATGCAGGGAGGATGCAGGAAGGATGCAGGGAGGATTCATTTTCCTTCCATTGGTTGTTAAATCAACACCATGCTCACAGGTAGGGATTATCCTTGCTTAAAGAAAAGCAATAGTATTGAGATGACATTTTATCAGCCTGGTTGAAACATCATCTTTAAGGATTTGCACAGTTTCTCTCAAGCTGGGTGCTAATCCTCCTGCTGTCCTCTCTGTCTGATTTGTTGCTGACAGTCACTCTGCCACCCAATGTGGCATATTTCAACACAAGTAGCTAAACCCTCTCTCTGTGAAGAGTTATTTTGTTTACAAAGAGCTAAACCTAATAAAAATTTCAACTGAGTCACCTTTTATTCAATAAAGACAAAAGCCATCTGTCACCTTCCAACTAACCATTTGTCAAGTTGGTCGCCTGAACAATTGATATGCTTCATTAGTCTCATAAACAAGAAAATGTGAGCCAAGGATTCCTGGTCATTTGTTTACTGGTCAGTGTGATGTTTACATGCGGAGAAGGTAAGCATTCATAAAGATCTTTCCAGAGCACCTGCAGGCGCATACACAAACACTCTTCAACAGCAATCATTTTGTATCAGTGACAAAAGTAATTGACTGTAGGCAGACTTTGGGCAGTGATATATCAGGCTGGGGACAGCTGTATTAAACTTCCTGCTGGGGAGAAATATTTTGGAAGACACAATTTGAAAAGTAAAGGATGAAGTCTTGAAGCAACTCAGTCTTCAAGTAATGACTTCTAAATGTGCATTAGGTAAACTGAAGACTTGTTATGTTGCTTGGATTAGGGGAAAAGACAGAGGTTTTGGCTAGGTTGTGACTGATGGCCATGTTTGAGAAGAAGGGACCGTCTCTGGACATTTTGAAAAAGTGGAAATACTTTGCGTGGATAGGATTTTGCTGAAAACTATAAAATGATTTTTTAATTTTGCCCAGTGAAGGTGACCACTCTTCCCAAGTAGACTTTAAGATGGGGAATTCAGAGATGAATGAGCAAATATATGATTGATATGATTTAATGAAGTGATAAATGTTTCACAAACAACTGGAGTAATGAAAAATAGTTTACTAAAATGATCTGGCTACAAATGTTGGGAAACCTGATGATTATAAGATACTACATTACTGTGAGGGTGTCCCTGGCAGTTCAAACAGAGCATAATCAAATATTTTACTGATGATTGAGAAAAGAAAAGGAGAAAGTGAGAGTTCAGGTCTATAAGCACCTTAATATCAACAGGGAAAACCAGGAGAGAATGTAATGAAGCCATTAATAAAGCTCTACGAATGCATTCCAAAATCCCTTTTTGGAATATACACAGCTGGAATTAATATAAGAACCAAGGAAATGATTGACATGTTCCATGCCAAAGTGCTCCTGCACAGGGCAGAGTATGCCCATCAAGTGGCTTGGTTGGCAGTTTTTAGAATCCTACTCAAGATGGCTTAATAAAAATGGAAATTTTTAAGCAAGCATTTAGAGGCTATCAGAAGTGCCAAATAATGGAAGAAAAGCTTTGGAAAATCAGCATGAGATCCCTTAGTGCATAAGAGTCCACACCATGTCCCCGCTCCTGTGAGCTATGATTGCTGCTGAGTGTCCCGTCTTTATGGTTAAATCTGAGCCTGTTAGAGCTGCTTGTGAACAGCCTCACATCCAACACTTTGTCTACCCTGCCCTCTTTTCATTGCTTTCACAGGTTCAGGCTCTCAGAAAAGTGAATTCAACTGGATGAGCTAAAGGTAATGACCTTTTCAGGTTACATGGGGAGAGAAAAAAAAAAAAAAAACCTTTCTTCCTTAGGTTTCCAGAGTGACTGACTGGTGGAGGTTCACTTTGCTAACATTTCCACAAAATCTCTCTCTCTCTCTTGCAACAGGATGTGTTGGAGGGCATGCCTCAGTCAATTAAAAGATAGCAAGAAAATATGTCATATATATATATGAAATAAGGGCAAATCATGTTATCCTTACCTGGAGATTTGTTAGGAAAATTAACAGTCTACATGATCTTCAGCACTCTAAATTTCAGCATGCTTTCCTAGTAATTCCATGTGCAATAGAAATTATGATCACTGATGGCTGTGATGGTTAGTTAGACAGAATCTGGAATGAATTAAGACACATGCCTCTGGGTGGGGCTGTAAGGCTCTTTTCTGGAAGGACCAATGGAGAAGGTCTTTCTACCAAGAGTACTACCTTTGGGGGGCAGCCCAGACATAATGAAACCAGAATGAAAAGCCTCTTGTCTTTAGGCTGTCTAACTTCTCTAGTCTGTGCTTCTACCCTGATGCTACCTTAGCTCACATCCCCCATTAATATTGGATCCCAACTTCTTTAAACATATACAATGTGGACTGAAGACCTTGGATCTTCAGAAATCCTCCAAGTCTTCAACACAAGATTGGAATTGCTGAGTCACCCAGTATTTGTGCACTGTGAAGCTACCTTTCCTGGGTCTCACCCTCTGCAACATAGGGTGCCAAAAGTAACACAGACACTGTTGTTGCTCTCGATTTCATGATTACATGGGAAGATAATGTTGTACAACATACTACCTACCCAGTTTGGCTGCAGCACACAGAGAAACCAATCTCTGAGCATTTGGGAAACTTGCTTGAGATGTCTAGAAAACATTTATAGTAGCAGAAATTGTTACTCAGGCTGATGTGGGAGAAAACACATTAGTATTTTTATCCAGTGGTGCACCCTGCATGTTCTAATACTGACCTGTCAGACAAGATATTCTCACAGGTTCAACAGTGGCACAACTGTTATTTCTGATTGACTTTGAAGCCTGCTTTATAAGAGGGGGTTTTATGCCAGCCTCTGTAATGCTAATCAAGAGCCCTTGACTGGTGAAGTCATAGGTCCTAGGGAAGAATAGTCTATTATTATTTTTCTAATTAACAATGCTGTTAAATTGTCTTCTAAATATTTACATTTATGCCCCAAAATCTGGGATGCTTTCAACTTTGATCAGAGAATCAGGGAATCTTTTTTTTTTCCTTTTTTCTTTTTCTTTTTTGCAGTCGGCAGAAGTTAATACTGAGATGGAGAAATGGTCAAAGTTCTGAGAATAAGAGCCTGGGTACTCAGCCTTAAATAGGACTTCAAGTACCACATCTTCTAGGCTTACAGGATATTGAGGAAAGGGAGGCACTAACAACGTAAGAGCCAGAGAATGGAGAGGAACGCTGGGGAATGTCTTCTGGATGTGACATGGCTATTACAACCATGCTCTTCCAGCAGCAGCATTTTCCTTCAAAAGTGTCACCAAAAATTCTGCCGTAGATGAGGTTGGTAGTCTCCTTACTAAGGAACTATGGGTAGCGACCAGTTACATAAATGAAAACCATTCCTTTTTTTGAAGATGTGGCAACTGGTATTGTTGTTGTGTTCCAGCATGTAGTCCTACATGTATACATACGTGGATAGTACTAAGTGAACTTAAAGGTTTATTTAAGAATTAAAAAAGACAGTTGGGAGCAAGTATGGAGGGTAATATGGAAGAATGGTATGGAGGAAATGGAATACATATAATCATAATTAATTGTTTCCATGTATAAAATTCTCCCAAATAAAGAAAAATAAAGCAAGAAAAATTTAAAAATGAAATGTATCAAGGCAACAAGTTAGCGACATGTGTTACTGCAAGATTCTTATTCTAATCCATAATGTGACAATCTTGACAACAAAGTAGTAATAAGGGATATTAAAAACTTACCAGCTCCAAGTGTGGTTTGTTCCCAAAGGATGTGTCTCTAAATCGCTGTTCACCTACCAAGACTGAGCAGAATATGTGTAGGAAGGTGTAAATTAAGAACCTGACCCCTCTAAAATCAAGAACATGGCATCTCTAATGAGAGGAACTGTGAAAATTCACTCTGACCTTAATGTTTATATTGGGAAGTTTATGCTAGAAAGACTTTTTATGGATAGAACTTCTTTGACTGAACCAGGTCAGATTTGATGAACTTCATATCCATAGAAGTTTAGAATGATTACTCTGTCAATGGCCTGAAGTTATTAGTGGGCAATGATGGAAACTGCAGAGAACACCTAGCAGACTTGATGTAATCATAAATTGTCACCATCTCTCTCTTTTCTATTGGGGGATAGAACAGAAACCCATTTTCCTTGCATAATTTAATTAACCTGTCACTTTATTTAGGAGGTTTGCTAATTCATGATCTGAAAGGACTGATTTATGGGGCATCATGCAAACCATCGCTGGATGCTGAGGAGAATTAAGCAGCCTAAGAGAATGTGACAGCAGAATTATTTTTTAATTAACATCAATTATGAAATGAGTTCAAAAGATATTTACTGCCTAAGCTATAAAGCCTGTGTCTTTTTGGCCTTAATTTTTGAAAACTCACTTGAGAACTTTCTGCTATGTTTTATTCAGATGTTAATGTAATACTAAAAGTCATTAATTGTCATCCTGCAATGCTACATATTATTTAATGGATGCTATGTTTTTGTATTTATTGATGCTATTTATTGTTCTCATTAAGATATCTCAAAGGTGGGGCTGGAGAGATAGCTCAGTGGTTAAGAGCACAGACTGTTCTTATAGAGGACCATGTTTGGGACCCAGAATCCATTTGCAATTGCTCACTATAACTTCAGTTCCAGGAAATATGATGGACTTTTGGGTCTCCCTAGACATTACCACAAATACACTCATATGCATAACTTTAAAAGTAAAATAAATCTCCTTTTAAAAGTCTCAAATTTATAATTATTATTAATGATTATCAAGTCATGCTGAGAGAATGCTACTGTAACAAATTAGCTTACAAAAGTGTTATGATGCCAAAGGAAAATGTGAAAGTACGAAGAATAAAAAAACCCAGATAGTTTGGCAGATTGTACTCTAAATTCTTAAAGTGTTAATAGTTGACTGAATGTCGTTTCTAAATATCAACTTCCTAAACATTTTTTTCAAAAGTTCTTATTAGAATATTAGAAACTTATCTTGGCAAATATGAAAACTAATGTTCTTTTGTATTGACAGTTTGTAAATTAGTAACTGTAAATATTTAATATTGGGGACATTTGTAACCAAGAGAGAGGGAGAGTGAAACCGGACAGAAACATGAATTTGGAAGATGCTCCCAGGACCTGATTGATGGCAGATTCTCCTCATTAAAGAAGTAGTGCTGTGTTCTTCCATGTCAAACCCAGGAAAGTACCTAAGGATCATATAGTGGGAAATAGCTGATGGAGGCAAGCTATTTGTGTGCTATAGATAGTCCTGTATTCCTGCAGGATTTGGCTACAGGTCATCAACCCATGTGGCATGTGAAGTGGATTCTTGGGATATGGCCTCTACTTACACACAAAAAATAACCACTCACTGACCTGGATAGGAAGGCACATGGTCACCACTTCTACCTTACCCTCAGAATTTCGCTACATGACTTCTCTGGCCCACTTGTGATTTGATCTCACTCTCTAGAGGAGCAATTTGTGAAAGTAACATACCAAGGTCAACTGGGGCTCAACTTTACGTTTTTATGCATGCTTGCTTCCCTGGCATCCAAAATACTCTTTCCAATGGTGTTGAAGCTGATCCGAGAATCCTGAGCCTAGTTTAGAGTCTGTTCTGAGGCTGACAATCCACAGTTCATCATCTTTCTGCCATAAAAAATAACTGAGGGGAAGTTGGGAAAACATGTGAACAGTCTGGATGTTCAAGCACATGTTTTACCTGCTGATGTGGAATAAGGAGTCAGGAGAGAAGAGAACTCCAATTAAGAGCTGAGTGCTAGACAGTGGTTTTGCCTTCGCCTTTGTGTTCAAGTTCAGGTTTATAAACATTTTATAGGCCTTATTCCTTCAGGGTGTTATAAAAGTACATCCGTTGAAGTAGGATAGTAGAACTTAGTTTACTTAGCTGATTGTGCACTTGATTTATAGTACTTAAATGTCTAGACAATAGCACATGGATTTCCAGTTGCCCTCCTGGACCTACCCCTGCTGATACTGTGATGTGTGTGCTCAGTATCCTGTATGAAATTATTTGAGTTTAACATTGCTGACAGAAGATAATATTATCCTTAGCCCCCAGCACATTGCCTGGCATATCATAAGTACCAGGAAAACATTTCTAAATGAAGCACCAAACTACTGATTCCTCCCAAGAAAATTATGAACACTTACCCTCCAGGAGCCGAAGCTCAGATGAGAGGTAGGGAGTAGAGCACACCATGACTACAGAGTAGGTGTCTGTAAATCACCTGGCACTGTTTCTTGTGATTCCTGTATCCCTAGCGAATGACACCTCTCATTATTAATTCTGAAGTCCGTGGTCTGTGAATAACTGGCTTTCATCAGCTCATATTCAGTCAGTGAAGTTTGCTGTATGTATTCTAGAATGTGTGATCATTTTTTAATATCATAAAAGTTCTCATGGAAATACATCTTGCCACCTAAATAATTTAGCGTTTGTCCTAATTGGTGAGTTTCAGCACTTGTCAACGTATTTACTTGATTAACTCTGAAGCAGTGACATCCTGAGAGTATACACAATTTTTATTTAAAACTGTCTCTTAAGTGGGAGAATTTAGTGGCTTTCAAATTTTAATCATCCTCTTAGGATTTTTTCATAGTTGATGATTCTTAACAATATTCATCAATCCATTCTTAGACTATGATCCCCAAATCATCCATTTAGCTTCTTAAGTATAGTGCACTCTGGACCGCCCATTTTGCATTCCAAAAGGAGTTAGCCTGTGTTATTCTTCTGAGACAGTGAAAGTTGGGCTCTCTCTCTGATTCCATTGTCCATTAGTGCAGTAGGATTTAGACATGACTGAACAATTATTATGTCTTTACTCTCTTAGAAAAAAATGAGTTAAAAATTGTTCTGGGAGAAGAGGTTTATAACCTGAAATGTCTTCTTTTTTCTATTTAAAACTATATAAAATCATTTGTATAGTGTTATTTAATATGAAAATTATATTATTATACATAAATAAATTATTGTTTTTTGACTTAAGGTGACTTCACACTGCGTAGGTAACAAAGAACCAGAGACCTAAGATAAAGCCAAACCAAACACCACTTCTTCTTCTTCTTCTTCTTCTTCTTCTTCTTCTTCTTCTTCTTCTTCTTCTTCTTCTTCTTCTTCT
>NW_021604756.1:474145-475023 GCF_004785775.1 Grammomys surdaster | reverse complement strand
CTTCTTCTTCTTCTTCTTCTTCTTCTTCTTCTTCTTCTTCTTCTTCTCTCTTTCCTTCTCCTTTCTCTCTCCCTCTCTTCTCTTTACTGATATATATATATATATATCAGTATATATATGTATATGATATATGTATATATATATATGTATGTATATTCCTAATGATATTGTGCTATATGCACAGATCAATGCCTTTCTAGAAGTCTGTTCATAATGAGAGTCAGAAAGAGCATAGTCCTTGAGGGGAAAATATAATTAGAATATATTTTGTGAGAAAAGAATCTACTTTCAATAAAATGGGGGAAGAGTATTGTATACTACAATAAGGATAATTTTGATGATGTCATAAAACAAATACTATCTTTCTAATAAATGAATTCCATTTATATGTGAATTGATTCAAAAGTATGAAAGAAGACAACTCTAAGGAGTATCATCTGATCAATAATTATTCAGGGCCTCAGCAAAAACCTGTAAGAGGAACTTGATAGAGTTATATTCATAGAAACCCACCACCATCTTTTCAAAAGTTCACTGTCACAGTTGTTTTTCTGTAATAAAACATATGTGATAAATGTTCACCGGAGTTTAGTTTCAGGGAAAAATTTTCATTTCTAGGAAAATTTGCACAACTATTGTGGGGAGAGTCCATTGGAGTATTTAACTTTGTTACTCAAAGACTTTTGCTTGTTTGGTAGCAGAGCTAAATCAGCCTTAAAAGAATTGTGAGTAGCTCATTTCAGAGGGCAGATAAAGGCAAAGTCTATTTGTGAGTTCTGTTTGTCTATGTGCTCTCTCTCTCTCTCTCTCTCTCTCTCTCTCTCTCTCTCTCACACACACACACACACACACACACACACACACACACACACACACAC
>NW_021604756.1:458160-474135 GCF_004785775.1 Grammomys surdaster | reverse complement strand
CACACACACACACACACACACACACACACACACACACACACACACACAGATAGAGACAGAGACAGAGAGAGACAGAGAGAGACAGAGAATGTAGAGGTCAGAAAACAACATCAGGCATCATTCTTCAGGTGTTTTGTGTGTTTATTTGTTTTATAAGACAGGGTCTTCCACTGGACTAGTACTTACCAAGAAGGCTAGGCTAGCTGGCAAACAAACATCAGGAATCTGCCTGTCCCTGTCTCCTCAGTGCTAAGACTGTAAATGCATGCAATTGTATCTGGCAAAGAAAAAAATTATCCATTTATCTAATTAATTTATGTAAGAGATTATAATACAACTACATCCTTTCCCCTTCCCTTTCCTTTTGTTCTTCCAAACCCTCTCATATACCATCCTTTGCTCTCTTTCAAATGAGTAATCTCTTTTTTCATTAATTGCTTTATGCATACATGTATGTGTATATACATATATATTCCTAAATAAGTAAATGAAACTAGCTCTGTCTGTTCTGCATTACTTGTATATGTGTTTTCAGGGATGGCCATTTGGTATTGGGTGTGCTTCTTTTGGGTGAAGGGGCTCTTTCTCCTGCTTTCACTATTAATCTTAGGTGCCTGCATTTTTTGATTTAAGGTTGAGGCCTCATGGGATTTTCCCCATCCATCTTAGCATGTCTATTGTTGCTGTCTCTTTTCAACTCATGTTTACACAGCGATGCTGGTGAGAATTTAGGGGAATTGCTGCTGATATTACTTGGAGACATAAGCTCATAGCCTAATCCTCTGGCTCTTACAATCATTTCGCAGACCTCTTCCATGAATTTCCCAGAGCGGTAGGTGCAGGAGTCATGTTGCTGATTGGGATTATGTATAAATGGAAATATCATTATAAAGTAATTGTGATAGGTTCTCCTCCAAGATCCATAATTTTATTAGTCCTGGGCAGTTGTTTGGTTTCCACTATTCCCATGATTTCTCTCTGTGATTTCCCTCTTGTTCGTCAAGTCTTAAGTTCAGTTATAGAGCTGTTGGTTGCTGCTTAGGTACACATGCCATTAGTGCACCCTTAGTATTATTGTGTCACACTGGTCATTGCTGCGGTTCATAGGTACTGTAGCTGGGTCAGGCCATTTGTTGCTTCTCTTCTCTGAAAGCTTGCATGGCTCCTTCTAGTACAAGGCAGTCCAATAGTAAGTTTCCTAAGTGCTGAGATTATAGGCATGCACTACCACATCTCACATAGTTTTATTTGCTTTCCCTTTTCTGCTTTTATTTTCTTTTAATGCTAGAGATACAACCCATGACCTTGTATGTATTAGGCTCTATTCTATCAACAGTCTAGAATCACAGTCCTCTGGTACTTTTCTGTGTCTAGCAAGGGCATAACAAATAAAACTTCCATGCTTACAGAGCTACTCCAATTCAGTGGTTATGTGTTCTATAATACAATCCCGTTTGTCTTTGTCTGTTGCAAAAACAAGTTTGCACAATAAGATTTCAAGACTACACTGATCTGTGTGTGTGGAAAGACAAATATGTTCAGAAGATTTAACATCCTATTCCACAGGAATAGCTCAGACATTTTTATTGCTGCTCTAGTCATAATAGCTAGAAAATGGAAATGACCAAAACATTACAGGTTATTGTCATTGCCCTTGGTTGTCTCCCAGAGGTGGAATTTAATCCCTGTTGCAGAAGACACCAAGCACTTCAGACATAGGGTCGAGATACCTGTGAGTTGGACCTAATCTGAAAACTTCTTCCCTGAGAACTAGCTTTCATGGTACTAGAAGGTATCATGAAATCTTCCAACAGAGGTAACCAGCAGTCACATCCAGCTATGATGCTTATAAATCACAACAACCAAAGTGGCACAATAACACATGGGTGCATCATTGTCACACAGATTACTAGATGATTACCTGCACAGTAACCAACAGCTCTTAAGCTCCATTCAATAATAAAGAAATTGTGCCTGATACTGGAGATCTAGCCAACAATTCAGCACTAGACCTTGGAAGAGTACCTACAACTAAAATTTTACTAAGCCAACATAATCCCTAACTATATCTAGCATACTACTAGGTTCTGGGTATTAGATTCAGGTCTTCATGTTTTTGAGGCAAGTACTTTACTGAGTCTACTGAGTCATTTTAAAGTCTCTTTCACCCTCTCTTTGTCTGTTTCCTCCCTCCTATTTATCTGCCATCTATCTGTTTGTCTTTGTCCATCTGTGTATCTAAACACATATGCACATATATATGCATATACACATCTATATATACATATGGACATACACAACTACACACATAACACACATGTTAATTATATATCATTTATCATTTAAATCATATATCATATATAAATCACATACTGTATCATACACACACACATATATATATATATATATGTATGTATGTATACACACACACACACACACACACACACATGTGTGTGTGTGTGTGTGTGTATGTATATAATATCCACACAATGTTTTCAAAGGGTGCATTTTAAACTTCGCTTTCCTGTGGTAACTATGGACATGGGTACACTGCATATTGATTACTTGTATTGTTGCCCATGGCAGGTGTGTTGGCAATGTATACATAGTCAACAAACAAATGCAGTAGAACTGGATTATTTCAGAAAGATCCAATATTCTAATAACAGGTTACAAATTCACACAGGGCTATAATTTGACAGGCAGAAATTACATACTAGGCAAGAAAATCAGATTTCTGTCTCTTAAGCCTGTAGCATTCGCTAACTTTACCGATTGAATCAGCTTCCTTTACTTTGCTGGCAGGGCCTGATGCCTGGGCACAGGTACAGAGCAAAAGACTGTAGAGGCCAATTTTTTGGAAAATAATTTGTTCTGAGCCTTCTGTGTTGCTCTCACCATAGAAGTACTTTAATATTTAAGGGAAGTCGGTTTTAGTTGCTCACACTGAGAGCTCAGGCAGCTAGGAGCAGTTATCCTTATTTTTGCTGATATGGTCCTTGAAGTTCCCATTTTCTCCAAGTGTTATTTCTTGTTCACAATGAGCTGTCTTCTTCTGTTCTGTTGTGTCTTACTGCTTAACACAGTGTCAGGATAATACCAAGAGGTTGGAAGAGCTACTTCCTGGGCAACTGGACCACTATCAGCAAAGGCAATTGACAATCTGGCATCCAGTTGTCATTACAATTTCATTGACTGTATTATAAACCAATTATCCTTTTAAGGTCATAAAAATATGTGGGTCGAAGGATGAACTTGTCATGGTATTTCTCTAGCTGTATATTGCATAATATTGAACTTAGACTTGCCACACTATTTTGTACCATTCTGAGAATTCCCTGTGAGCTACAGAGAGCAAGTCCATTCGTTTCAGAGCAGAGAAAATGAGCACAGGAAGATTGAGGAGCTGGTTCAAGCTCCCATTTCTCATACTGTCAGTAAGGCAGGGAGATGACTCTAGGCCATGCTTCTCCCTGGCTCTGCCCTACAGGACACAATTAAAATGAAAATCAGCTCTAAGCTGAAGAAGAGAAAGGTGAAGCTGCACAGTTTGCTTAAGGACCAGAAATTGAAGGTCTTACAAGGGTAAATGGAAAGAGCATCAATTTAACTCACGTCCTTGGGAAACTAGCACACAGAGTATTCACACGGGAAACTAGCACACACAGCATCCACAGATGTTTTCAATTGCATGCTGTTGAAATCCCCAAGCTCACTCCAACTTGAATTCGTTACTTGCACCATGGTGAACCTGCACTATTGTTAGATTCAGTTTCGATGGCTATTTTCTTCCCCCAAAGTGACTTTGTTTGCTCTGTGGTACACAGCTGAAGCAGCGGAGTCCCAAACTAACTCCAGCAAAGCTCAGAGTCCCATCCTTGATAATGATTTGATGTCCAGCACTGCTACAAACAATATCAATTCCCTTTTAAGGTATGTTTGGAGTCAAAAGTAAAGTTCTTTTGTTCTTCTCCTCTCAAACATGATCCCACTTCAGTCATAAACAGCTGTAGTTGGAGTATTTACTGCTTGTATGTTACTCTCAGCAACCTTGTATATTTCAACTCATTAATTTTCACAATAACTTTAGGAGTCTAGATCAATAATTATATCTGTCTTACAGCTGAAGAAATTGAAGCACAAATTGGATAATAAATTGCTTGAGCAGGTTTTAAACTCATTCCACAACCTTTTCTTTTCTACTAGCTAGCATTCATAATCTCTGAAGTCAATGTTAGGCCTGCACCTCTCTGGTAAAAACTTTGTAAGTGACGAATGTTTCTCAGTAAAGGGACTCTTCTTACATAAGTTATTGACAAACACAAGATATGTATCATTTATTTATTATTATTCATCTTCTAGCAGTAATGAGCACTACAGTTATAGTGACTGTAGGATGGAAAAAAATAAAAACACCAAAGTCTGTCATCACAGAGACTCCTAGGTACTCTGCTATGGATGGCTGACAGTGTTCTCTTGCTCCTTTTTGGTAGGATTCTTTAGAAGGAGATGAAACAGTAAGGTCACAGTCAGTGGCACTGGTTCATGTGGAGCATGCTGTGGTGTATAATGACCTTAATGGGAATTTTCCATTCCCATCCAGAGTAGAAATTATTTCATGGACACACACACACTTGCACATGTTGAAATGCATACACACAGACGCATACAGACATAATTACAGTCAGAGACACATCTACACACTCACATATATGTGCTGATACACACACACACACACAAGCACACAGAGTCATACACATATCCACAATTACACACAAGGGTGTGCCTACATATATACATAGCACTCACATAATATAGTCTTAGGTGCAGAAGCAAAACTATCAAGAACAAAACACACCAGTGTGAAATAGTAGTTACCTGTAAATGGAATACATAGTGGAATTTTAAAATCATTTGTGCTTCATTAAAATGTTGTAAACACATACTGATTTTAAAATAATTTCAAAAATTATAGGAATATGATAACAATTATAGAAAATACCTATGAATATTAGTTACAAAACATTAATGAGCATTTCTAAACTTGGTATAAATACATGGTCTTAAAATGTTTTCCTTGAAGGGCAACATAATCATTCAGGTTTGATTACTCACCAAGAGCACAGATGGGTATGTACATACACGCATACACACACAGAGACATGTGCACACATACAGACACATATACACACGTATATACTTGTACATATACACACACATATACACATATGTGTACTCAGACCCATACATGTTCAAATAAACCCACACATTCACAAACGCAGACACCCATGCATACTTGCATATATATATATGCACACATATACTCAAACTTACACAAACAGATATACAGTGTGCACATGCAAACACATATATAGATATGCACACTCGGGGCTGGTGAGATGGCTCAGTGGTTAAGAGCACTGACTGTACTTCCAGAGGTCACGAGTTCAAATCCCAGCAACCACATGGTGGCTAACAACCATCTGCAATGATATCTGATGCCCTCTTGTGGGGTGTCTGAAGACAGCTACAGTGTACTTACATATAATAAATAAAATAAAAAAAAATTAAAAAAAAAAAAAAAGATATGCACACTCATATTTGCACACATATATTTATGCACACACATGCACATATACACATATATTCTCTCAGACACACACACACAGATGAACAAATATACTCACTCATTCACTCACACATACATATACCCCCATGCATACATGATTACGTATATACACATACATAAGCACACTCACATTTGCACACATCCACGAATACTTCTTCAGCAATCATTAGCAAATGTTTCATGCAAAGACCCAGCTGGTAATCATTTCAAGTTTTCTGTCTGAGAAGGACTCCCCATCTCTGCTCAGTTCAGTCACTCTTGAACCAAGGTAGCTGTAGACAATATGGAGACAAGAATAAACAGCTGAACCCTGAATAGAGTTGATTTGTCTGTGGAAATATATTGCAATGAAATTATGAATAAGCTATAGAGTTTCAGAATATTCACAGTAAAGTAAAGTAAAATACTACCTATTCCAAACCTTCCATTTGTAGGTTTTCCTTTAAGAGAGAAACAATATGCCAGATGGCTAGTAAGTAATAACATGCACTTCAAACAGACCTTGGTCCTCATTACAAATTGCTGAACCTCTTTAAGCTTTAATGGCCCTGACTACAAATGGAGATGGGAATGTCTCATAGGGCTTTTATAGTTAGATGACCATTATAAAAGCTAGCATAAGGAAAACATTCATGAAAGTATTACATAAATTTAGATTAATCCAAATAAAAAAAACAATGTTCATTTCTTTGATCATACCACATGTTCCAAATGCTACAGTTAATAGTTACAGCTATCATGTTTCATAGTATTAAAGATTATCAATGACAGTCATATTGTACAGTAGAGGTATGTCTGGTAAATCAAGTAGCTAGATAATAGATAGTAGGTAAAGAGAGGGTAGATCATAGCTAGAAAGAGAGACAGATGACATACAAATAAATATATAAATGATAGGTAGTAGACAGTAGGTTATAGGTAGAAAAATAGATAGTAGATGAATGATTGGCAGATTAATGAATGATGTATGATAGATGATAGATAGATGATAGATAGATAGATAGATAGATAATAGATAGCTGCAATAGGTGGCATACAGATAAAGATATGTGATAGATGAATAGATAGGCTGATATATAATATATAGGCGATAGATAAAGAGAAATATAATAGATTGATAATTGATAAATAATAGATAAATGAAATATGATAGATAAATGATAGATGAATGATAAATAATAGGTAGGTGATAGATCATAGATAGGTAGACAAGAAGATTGATGATAGGTAAATAATAGATAAGTGATAGATAATAGATAGAAAGACAGACGAACAGACACATAGGTAGACAGATAAGAGCTTGAGACAAAAGCAGATCTCCAGAGCTATAGACATAGATGTATGGAACACTTCTGGGGTGGGATACATGACCTTAATGATGATAAGCTTCTAATGTGACAAACACTGGTCCTGTAGAGCAGGAGAGAAGCACAGTGCACTGGGTAGGACTAGAAGACTTTCTATGCTGTGAGGACAGAGAACACTGGAAAAGGAGAAACCCCAAAGGGTAGAAATGAGTCATAAGGATTTGATTCTCAGCTAACAGCAGAGGGAATCAGTGGGTGCCTATTAGACATCTGCATCTGTTTATTACGGCTGCAGTGACAAATTATCACAGTCATGGTGTCTAAAGATGACAGACACCATCCTAGATACCAGAGATGTCAAGTCAAATTTACAGGGCTGAATTCCAGGTACTAGAAGAGGCATACTTCCTTTGGAAACTTAAGGCAAAGCCCAAACCTTGTCAATTTCATGTTTGATTGGTCTTACCCCATAGTCATATTGCCTCTTCTGTTTGTCTTTACTCCTGTCCACAGATATTTTTCTGTCTATTTTATTATAACAAAACACACTATTCCATCTCATAACCTACATACAATCCAGAAGAACATCTCCTTAAGATCTGTAAGTTAGTCACAGCTGAAGTAATAAGAGCCAATGAGATCAATGAGATGGTTCAGTGGGTGGAGATACTTGTCACCAGGTCTGACCATCTGAATTCAATTCCCAGTACTTGCTTGGTGGAAGAAGTGAATCAACTCCCATGGGTCATTCTCTGCACACACACACACACACACACACACACACACACACACACCACAGCAGAAAATGTTTTTCTTTAAAGCAAACACAACAACAATAATACAAATTAATAATTCCAAACATACAAAACCCTTTTCCAAACAAAATGAAAGTCACGGACTCCAAAATATCTTTTCTTAGCACGGGAGGAGACCAGGGCACTTTTCAATCTTTCACAACCTCCAAGGGGAAGTACTGAGCTGGATCCACTGAATGCATGCATCTGAACTCAATGACAAGGTCAGGACTTATGCATGTGACTTCAGCAGCTGGGAGTAGTGGCAGGTGAATCAGTGGTGTAGTTACAGTCCCTAAGGATGGGAAGAGAGCAAGCCTTAAAACTTGTCTGGAGCTCACTGATATGCTGTCACAGGAAGTGGGGGAGGGGATGAATAAGCCAGACTCACACTTCTAATGCCAGCACCCAGGAGATGGTGACAGGAGGGTCACTACAATTTGGAGGCAAGCAAGTCTAGGATACATAATGAGTTCCAGGACAGCCTAGGTTAAAGGGTGAGACCGTATTTCAAAACAAAGAAAAATCCAAGTAAACAGTTCCTATGGGAAGGAGAAAATCACCAAGTTTTGACACCTCAACACTTCAATGAAGCAACACTTCAATGACAGTGACAACAAGTGCACTGAGAAATTGTTTTCGGGGAGTATTTATTTTGACAATGTGAGTTGGGGGTGGGGGTGGGGTTCTGAGAATTACTATTGCTAGGATGAAGCCTCATGACTTAAAGAAACATGAGGGGCAAAGCTCCTTCACAGTTCATCATCAAAAGCAGAGAGGGCAGGAGTTCAGGCACGGCAGAAAGCAGGAGGCAGAAGCTGATGCAGAGGCCATAGACAGTGCTGTTTACTGGCTTGCCCTTCGTGGCTCACTCAGTCTGCTTTATTATAGAACCCAGAACCACCAACTCTGGGGTGTTCCCAAGCACACCATGCTGGGCCCTCCTCCATTCATCACTCATTAAGAAACTGCCCCACAGGCTTGCTTGCAACCTGATCTTATGAAGGCATTTTCTCAGTTGAGGCTCCCTTCTCCTGGATGGCTATAGCTTGTGTCAAGTTGACGGTAAAAGCAGCTACCACGCAGGAGAATACAATCTGAGAAGAACTGCTGGCAGAAATGGGAAATCAAGTAATCCTTCTCTTGTTTATATGAGAGAGAACAAGAGAGGAGGGGAATAAGAGGGAGAAGGAGCAGAGAAGGAGGGGAAGGAGGAGGGGGAGGAGGAGGAGGAGGAGGGAGAGAGAGGAAGAGGAGGAATGGAGAGAGAGGAAGGAAGAGGAAGGGAGAGAGGCAGAGGAGTTTTAGGGCTCTGAATCAAAGAGAAAGATGAATATGGATATTGGAAAAGTATCATAACTCCTGGCAAGCAAGTTTTGCCCATGTGAGATGCAGTTTCCAAGGGTCTTCGACCTTGATGTTGAAGTACACTTTAAAATCTGCCTTGAAGTCTGATTTCAGACAATATTTGATTTCCAGGAAACAAAAAGATAATAATAAAACTTGTCAGTCTTCAGCAAGGTTCAGGGTTGAGAAAGAAAATCTCCCTGAGGATCCATGACTATAATCCTGTTCACAGGGGTTGGGAACTGAAATTTACTCTACCTGCCCAGGCAGTAAATGCCAAACCAAGAAATAATAAAAGTGGCTTTGACTAGAGCAACCAGAGATGTTGGGATAGACAAAAAGAAATCTCCTTCTGACAATATGGATACAGTCTCAGCAACAACAGCATGGAGTTTCCAGCCATAAACACAAGAGGAGACAGTCACTATATAGTCAGGCCTGATTCTTCAGGATTTCTGATAATAAAGGCTAATTTTACACCTTATTTTCTCTAGTACTTGAACCATGCAGAAATAGAGCTTAAAGTTTTTTTAACCTGTTATAACAGCTAGATTTTTTTAAAAAATTATTTTCTTGCTCAAAAAAAGAAAAAAAACCCAAATACTGTTCTCTTGTATGTTGATGTTAGCCTTTAAGCTTGTGTTATGTGTTCTACAACCCAGATAACCACAGCAATTAGGTATTTAAAGTTTTAAAGGAGCAAGGACCAGACAAATACATTAGAAAGAAATCCAATGCTAATCAGAAAATCAGATAAACATTGAAAAAAAACAGTACCAAATCGAAATGGATAAAGTAACAAAAATATAAAATTGAGATTAAAAGATTAATTGGAATTAAAAGGCATATTAGGCTCAGCAGAAGGAAAAATAAGAATATGAAGAAACTGCTATGAAATCAACAGAGTACCCTGGAAGACATAAAGGAGAGGCTAAGAAAGAAGGGATTAAACTCTGTATTGCTGCCAAGCAACTATGATTTAGTATATTCTCTTTAGCAATGATTTTTGCATTTATTTGTTCATTCATTCATTCATTCATTCATTCATTCGTGTGTGTGTGTGTGTGTGTGTGTGTATGTGTGCATATACATTTGTGCTAAAATATGCATCAAAGGACAACTTACAAGAGAAATGTTCTCCTGTCATGTTTGCTCTAAATATTGAACTCAGGTCCTTGGGCTAGTGGCAAGGGCCTTTATCTACCGAATTATCTTGCTAACTCCAATTTACTAGTACTTATGCCTGTACTTTAGTGATTCTCAACCTGTGAGTTGCAATCCCTTTGGGGAATTGAGGAACCCTTTCATAGGGGTTGCATATCACATATCCTGCATATCAGGTGTTTATTTACTTTACAGTTTATAGCACTAGCAAAATTACAGTTATAAAGCAGCAACTAAAATAATTTATGGTTGGGGGACACCACAAAATGAGGAACTGTGTTAAAGGGTCACAGCATTAGGAAGGTCGAGAACCACAGCTCTACTTGATTGAGAAGACATTTTGCTGGTTCCAGCTGGATACATATACTCCTGTATCAGAGTTTGCTTGTGAACAGGCCCAGCTGAAATGAATATAATGGCTGGCCCTCTCTTTGCAAGCTCTTTATTCTCAAGGCGACCGGTTTAGCTTCTCTAACTAAACTGACACCATGTTTGAGAGTATCACTCCTATCAGCTGAGTTATCAGTAATCTACTGCATCACATCTGCTAAGGCATACATCAGTACCAATGATCAGTTAAGAACAGAAGCAACATTGAGGAGATTTTGAGAAGCAATCAGCACCATAGGAAATAAATGAGAAAGCCTAACACATAGACACAGTATAACTGGAGCTCCAGAAAGTAAGAAAAGGCTTAAGAAAAGGATGAATTAACATCCTAAGGCTTGGGGACTAAGCCCTGCTGATAGTATTTATGATATATCTTCAATCTGTATATAGAATGTGTGTGTGCACACACGTGTATATGAGGGCTTGCAATAGTCAACTGATCCAAAGTTGACTCTATATTTATGCTAATTCTTAGAAACCAAAGACTGAAACTGAGTATCTCAAAAGCAGCTGGGGAAAGCTGACACAGTATCCTCAAACAAAAAAATGTCACACACACTAGTTGAATTCTCAACTATAATGACAGAAATAAAAAAAAAAAAAAACCAAAATCACACTTCCAAAGGGTGGTTGAAAAATTGTGTAGACTTCTAGATAGTATAAGAAAGCTAAAATAGAGACCTTTTCTGAAAGTTGATTTTGCAAACAAATAACTATTTTTAATGAAAACTTTTAAGCATATATGTGAAAGTGCTGAAATGACTCCAGAAAGAAATCTGTTATGCAGAAATCAATGGCAAGAAGTCAGGAAAAACAGGGTTGTTTTTCAACTGGCATTTGATACAAAAGTACAGAGAGTATCAAATCTAAGAAGTCCAAGCATGGGAGTCAATTGCTTGGAAACAACGAGTCGATGCAGAGGATAACAAGGAATACGGATGCTTTCATATTGGGTAGAAAGAAAGCAAAAATCCTTGTACTTACAAGATAAGGTTGCTGACATTTTAGAAATTACTTATAATGTAGAAACAGAATATAAGCAACTATGGAGGATAGTTCAAAAGAGAAAGGAAAAGGTTAGTCCAAAATAAGACAGAATTTTTAAAAAAATCACAGAAAATATAATGCAAAAAATACAAGTGTCCCAGGAATTTAATGGAATATAAGTGGATTAAAATATCATCTAATCATGATACAAGGAAATGAAGAAAGAAAGAAGGAAGGAAGGGATGGAAGGAGGAATGGAAGGAGGAAAAGAGGGTAAGAGGGAGAGAAGAAAGAAGGAAGGAGGGCTAGTTATACCTGTATGTTTTTAATTTACATAAAAACTTGTAATGATGATGATGCTTTTAAAACTAAGTATATAGAAAGATTAAAATCAATTCATAAAGTACAATACACCAAAATATCAATAAATTAAGGATGTAGTGTCATTAATCTCAGAACTGTGTAGTCGTATTTCTTTGGTGAAAGAGATGACCATTTCATAATGGCAAAAGAAGCAGATTATTCTAAAATCCATCCTGATTTAAAATGTATGACTAGTATTTCATTGTGTAAATGAACCACATTCTTTATCCATTCTTAGGTTGAGGGATATCTGGGTTGTTTCTAGCTTCTGGCTATTAAAAATAAGGCTGGTATGAACATAGTGGAACATGTGTCCTTGTGGTATGGTGGGGCATCTTTTGGATATATGCCCAGGAGTGGTCCAGCTGGGTCTTCTGGTAGAATTATTTCCAATTTTCTGAGGAACTGCCAGATTGATTTTCAGAGTGCTTTTACCAGCTTGCAATCCCACCTGTAATGGAGGAGTGTTCTTTTTATCTCCACAACATATGCTATCACTTGAGATTTTTATCTTAGCCATTCTTATTGGTGTAAAGTGAAATCTCAGGGTTGTTTTGATTTGCATTTCCCTAATGACTAAGAATGTTGAACATTTCTTTAAGTGTTTCTATTAAAAATGAGGACATCATGAATTTTGTGGACAAATGAATAGAACTAGAAAATATCATCTTGAAGTGAGGTAATCCAGACCCAAAAGAACATACATAGGATGTACTCACTGATAAATGGATATTAGCTAAAAAAATTTCAGAATACCCACAGTACAACTCACAGATCATATGAAGCTTAACAAGAAGGAAGGTCCTTGTGTGGAAACTTCAACCCCATTTAGAAGGGGGAACAAAATAATCTCTAGAGGCAGAGGGAGGGAGGTATCTGGATGGGAGAGGGGAGGGGAAGGGGGAGGGAAAAAGAGGGCAGGGTCAGGTATGGAGGGGAGACAGAAAAGAAGCCCAGAGGGCCAGGGGAATTAATAGAAATATGCAACAGTAGGGAATGGGTGAACCTCTATAAAGTCCCAGACATCAGGGATGTAAGAGGCTCCCAGGACCCAATGGTGATGACCTTAGCCAAAATGCCCAACAGTGGGGAAATGGAACCTAAAGAGACCACCTCCAGTAGATAGACATGGCCCCCATTTGAGACACAGAGCCACCCATCCATCTTCAAAATTCTTGACCCAGAATTGTTCCTATTTAAAGGAAATTCAGGGGAAAAACAGGAGCAGAGACTAAAGGAAAGGTCATCCAGAAACTGGTCCAACTTGAATCTATTCCATGTGCAAGTAGCAACCTCCAAAACTATCCCTGATGCCAAGTTATGCTTGCAGACAGAAGCCTAGCATAGCTGTCCTCTGAGGGGCTGTAACAGCAGCTAAATGAGACAGATGCAGATACAGCCAAAAATTGAATTGAGGCCAGGGACCCCTACAGAAGAGTTAGGAGAAGGATGTAAGGAGCTTAAGGGGTTTGCAACCCCATATAAATAAGAACAGTATCAACTAACCTGGACCCTGGGATCTCCCAGAGACTAAGCCTCCAACCAAAGAGCCTACATGGGTTGGTCTGTGGCTCCCATTATATATGTAGCAAAGGGCTGTCTAGTCTGGCTTCAGTTGGAAAGGATGCACTTAATCCTGTAGAAACTTGATGCCCCAAGGAAGGGAGATGCTTATCTGGGTGAGGTGGAAGTGGGTGGGTGGGTGGGGGAGTACCCTTTTAGAAGCAAATGAGAGGGGGTGAAAAGCTCATGGAGAGGGGAACAGGAAGGGGGGAACATTTGGAATGTAGATAAGTAAAACAATTAATAAAATAAAAAATAAAATGTATGATTATCATTTCACAGAATTTCAAAACAATATCTTATTGAAGAATTGACAAGGAGAAATGAATATATTCAGTATAAGTTGGGAACTTTTACACTTTTCTGCTGAATGAATATATAAAGAGTGTTAAAAACTCAATAATGTGTTAATGAATATATACCATATGTATGTAGAGACCAATGCACCCCAAACTAGAGAAAATAAAACCTTTGGGATCTGAGTTGCCTTACTCCAGATGATATTTTCTAGTTCCATCCATTTGCCTGCAAAATTCACAATGCTTTTGTTTTTAATGGCTGAGTAGTATTCAATTGTATAGATATACCACATTTCTGTATCTATTCTTCAGCTGAGAGACATCTAGGTTGTTTCCAGTTTCTGGCTACTATGAATAATGCTGCTATGAACAAAGGTCCTTGTGGGATGGTGGAGCATCTTTTGGGTATATGCCCAGGAGTAGTATATAGCAGGCTTCACCCAGAAAAGAAAAGGGAAAGAGATGCAGAAACTCACACCCAAAAATCAGATGGACCTTGGAGAGTCTTACAGAAGAGTTGGGAGAAATATTGAGGGATACAAAGAGGATGGACTCCACAGGAAGAGTAACAGAGTCAACTAATCTGGACCCTTGGGGATCCCAAAGGCTGAATAAACAACCGAAGAGTGAACTGGGCCTAGGCCCCCTGCACATGTTCAGCAGATGTGCAGCTTGTGTTTCATGTGGGTCCTCCAAACCATCGGAGCTGCGACCAACAACTCTGAGCTTGTTACCTGCCTCCCTGCCTGCCTGTGCATCCAGCACCCCTAAATGGACAACCTTGCCTGGCTTCAGTGGGAGAGGATGTACCTAGTCCCGCAGTGACTTGATGTGTGGGGAGATGGGCTGATACACAGAAGGGATCAAAAGAGAAGTTCATGAGGGAATGTGGAGGGGGGACTTGGGTGAGGGGATTCTGGAAGGAGAGAAAGGGCTGATGTTGTTGTTGTCCAATCTTTTATGAGCTAAGAGAAAAATCAAATGTCTACAGACAACTATGTGTTCCTGTGTCTGAAAGTTTGTTGATGTGATATTATTCAAAAAGAGAGAGATAGAAAGAAAGAAAGAAAGGAAGGAAGGAAGGAAGGAAGGAAGGAAGGAAGGAAGAAAGGAAGAAGGAAAGGAAGAAGGAAAGAAAAAAAGAGAGAGAAGAAGCATTGAGGTTAATAGTTCACTCTGAACTCTGGAAATTCATAGTTGAAGGCAGGGAAATCTACAGCAGATACACGGAATGTGTGCATATGATAATTAGAAAAAGTCCATGACTGCTGAAGAGGTCTCAGACTACCAGGTAGGAATATCAGCTAACTCCTCTACCTGATATTTGAAATGGTGCATATTAAAAACAGGCTTTGCAATGGAGAGACAGAAGCAGCACTAGTTTAAATAAATACTTTATGAATGGACTTCTTACATCTCTACTGAGAGCCATAAGAAGGGACAATACAGTGGTTAGAAGTTTTTTAATTAAAAATTACATTTATATATTACATATTTATTATATATATCGTGTACCATGTATATGTATTGTATATCATATACCATATATCAATCATTAAATATATTATAATATAATATATTACATATTATATAATATATAATAAAAATATATTTATTTATATACATGATTGTGCCTTGAATATGTTTGTGTGTCACGTGTATCCCTGTTGCCCATAGAGGCCAGAAGAGGATGCTGAGTTATACATGATTACTGTTAAGTTTCAAACCTGGCAATAATGGTTGTGGTACCTATTTAACATATTAAAGCAGACTTGGCCTCCAGGTTCTCTTTGCATTCCTCAGTTTCTGCCTGTTACAGGGCCTTCCTGGCTGGTACAGCTCCATCCCTTATCCTGCATTCTCTATCTCAGGAGCTGGGCTGCCCTTTCCTATATAATGCAACCATTTTGGTTACCTTGTGCTTTCCTCTACTCTCTTTTGAGCTACTGGCTGCTGTACCTGGGTTCTCTCTCTTCCTTCCCCCAGCCCCTATCCCTCCCTACAGAGCTCACGATCATGTCCATTCTGGACTCCCCCAGATGTCTCTGCCTCTGGCTATGCTCTTCCACATGTGTATAATGAACTTTCTCTTCCACCATTCCTAGGAGAAATCGTATCCATTCCTTCTTCTT
>NW_021604756.1:428512-458060 GCF_004785775.1 Grammomys surdaster | reverse complement strand
TCCCTCCCTCCCTCCCTCCCTTCCTTCCTTCCTTCCTTTCTTTTTCTCATTCACTTATGACCTGCCATGTGGATGCTGAGAAGCGGACCCAGGTTGTCTTGGGTTCAGTGTTCTTGACCATTATCCACCTCTCCAGTGAGTTTAGAAGTTTTTAATACCCTGGATTTTTCCCCCTGTGTTATTTCTTTTCTTGTTACAAGAGGTGGGATTGATTTTATTCTTAAAATCCTCAGAAATTATTTGACAATAAAACGCCATGACTGGGCAGGTAGGTAACAGACTTCCCAGTGTAAATTCTCATGCTGGCACTGCAAAGACAAGGGGTTTGTTGACCACTGTTTTGGAGCAGTGCTTCATCATGTCCTCCTGCTGTATGGTACTGGTGACTATTATGCTCCATTGTCTACAGTGTTGATGTGGGAAATGGCTGGGTCAGGAATGTATCTATGGGTTAAGAGAGCATAGGGGAGGGAGCTCCCACTGAGAGATTGAGATTGTGCCACGGAATTGGACACATCATCTTTGAAGATAGCCACCTGCTCCTCCAGGTCTCCTACTTATACCTGTAGTCCATCTACTTCACGGACCTTCCATTTCTTGTGAAGCAGAGAGAAGTCCATTTGCCTGATCTGCAGTTAAGGTTGCTCTTGGCTCCGCCACCAGCAACTGAGACAATGCTAACATGTGGCATTCAGAGATATTTTACCTAATCTACCTCAGAACAACTGCCTGCAAATTGTCTAGTAGGATATCAAAAAGTCCCTGAACCTGAGGACCAGAGAGATGTGTGGTGGTAACATGGCTTCTATATGGGAGCAGACAAAAGAAACTTGTCTTAAGTACTGGTGTTTTGACTTCGGACTCCATTGTACCTAAGTTGACCAACTTCCTCTGTAGGCAACAATAGTTCCTCAAATCATGCCTGCTACCAACCTCCTCTCTAAGCAACAAGAGTTACCCAAAATACAATGCGTGTTCCAATCAACAGAAAAAAAATAATTTGATTGGTTGGACAAAAATACATTCAATCTCACTTATCACTTGGGAAAGTCCCTAATCTCTGAGATCTGATTGGTAAAAATTATAATTTGCCTAAAATACTTGCAGGTTTTATGCTTCTAAACAGTGCTTCAGCCCCTACTTGGGGCTCCTAGAAGAAACATGGCTCTAGAATCTTTGTCTGGTGGCCGTGATGGATCAATGACTCTACTTATATAGTGGGAACAGAAAAGATTTTGTTGTTTCAGGAGTCCACTGGTGTATTCTCTCCCCTTCCTCTCGGTGCACAACTGATACAGTGCAACATCTACAGACGGCATAGTTGCAATAGCTTGGCTGAGATCGGAGGGTTCTTCTTACAAACCTCCTTGTCCTATCAGGCATAGAGGAATCACCATTGTAGCAACTGATGTTGAAGCAATCTTGCAGGCATTAGTCAGACTGAAAGCCCCAACAGATTAACATTGACTTTGCTCCAGTCACTCTCCAAAGTGTAAATTTCTTCTCCAACTGAATGTTTACTGATTTCCACAGATGTCTCCCGTGTTAAGGGGTGTTCTTGGTCAACAACTTGCCTTGTCCAGGTCCAGGTGCTCAGCAAATTTTCTAGGATAGCCCTGATGAGAACTGCCACTGATGATTTTCATTTTCCCCATCTTGAGTGACTCTGTTTGGTGCTCTTTGCTCAGTGCTCTTTGCTCAGTGGTCCTTGCTACTGAAGAGCCAGGAAGCAAAGGGAGCCCACAGACATAAACTTACAGCTTCACACTGCTGCTCTGCCATCTCATTTGTTTAAAAAAACAAGAGGGAAAATATGTTTAAGAAGTGAGTGAGGAGCTCTACCATAAATCTTTGTTACACTCTGTGGTAGACAGAGTTTGGGGGTGAAAGGGAAGGGGGAAACCTTTACCAGATTTCAAGGTCAACAACGAATTCAGGCAAGAGCTGAATTCAATGAGAATTAGATAAAGAAGGCCATATCCCAAAAAGAGACAGGTTTATCAGAGACAGACATCCCTTTGCAGTGAGTCACCTTCTAACTGTCACCAAGAAGCAGGGTGGGAATGTCCCTGGCTGTGCCTGACAGAATGAGAGCCGGTTAGGTTCAGCTAGCATTAGTTGCACACAGTTCTAACGTTTGTTATTCCTTGGCTTACCTGCCGCCTCTCCTCAGCACACTCCTCTGATCTCATTGGTCCACTCTGCTTTTCAGGTTTTGGTTCAGTAAACCCTGTCTTTCTTCACAGAATTGCATCTTTAGGAGCTCAGTTTTATTTCATATCGACAGCAACTGCTAGCTGCAGAGTGAGTGTTCAGCAAATATATCATTGAGCTACATATCTACCATGTATAGAAATAGACCTGTGAACACACATGCAGAACTGTCTATACATTAGAAGGCAAAGGATCTGGGTTTTTATTAGAAACTTTTTTGTGTGTTTAAAAGAAATTCTTGGCTTGTAAAATTTTGCCTTTACTCTTACTTCCTCCCCACCTCCTTGCAATCTGAGACTTAGGAAACATAAGTAGTTGCCTTGGAGACAATTTCCGGGCACTAGAGGAGCCATCTGAAAACAGCAGCGAGAGCTACTGTATTAGACAACTGCAACATTTTGCATTAATCTTTTTTGTTTCCAATAAAATCGGGGCTGATAATCATTTCTAGTAAGCCCTACAACTTGTTAGGATTTTGAAATGATTCATTGACTCCAGGGCTTTCTCCAGAGTCCTTGTCAATTGCCTCAGCTACCTCCTCTCAGGCCCTGTGCCTTTGAGAACCTCTCCTAATCCAGCCATTTTGGGTTGACTATAAATGTCCTCCCAGGCTCGGGTGATGAACACTTGATTCCCAGGTAGTGATATTATCTTGGGAGGTTCTTCAAATTTTAGAAGGGGATAGCTAACTGGAAAAAAAAAGCAGATAATGAGTGTTTGGGTCCTTGGGAGGCTCTGTTCTTGTTCTGTCCTCTCTCCTCTCTTTCTCTTTCTCTCTCTCTCTCTCTCTCTCTCTCTCTCTCTCTTTCTCTCTCTCTCTCTCTCCCTTCTCTTTCTTCTTTCCCTTTCTCTTCCTTTTCCTATGCCTCCTCGTCTTCTGTATCTTCCTCCTCCTGCTCCTCCTCCCCTTCTTCCTCCTCTTCCTCCACCTCCTCCTTCTTCTCTTCACCAGGTGGGGAAGTTACCCTGCCACATACTGCAGCTACCATGGTGTTCTGCTGTAGCTTGGAATCAGCGGAGACAAATGTGAACTAAATTTTTGAAAGCATGAGTTAAAACAAATCCTTCCCACATTAACTTGTTTTCTCGGGTGTTGTGATTCTAGAGAAGGAATAGCAAACAATACAATAGCAGACTAACATTAACAGCTTCCTAGTCAAGCCAGACCCAGCCCTGTGGCTCTAGTTGGCAACTGGAACCCATGATAGCTCTACCAGCTATGAATCCATGGAATCTCATTTGACAGTATTTCTCAAAGTGACAAACTAGTCTTCTTCAGATATGTGTGAAGTCCTCCCAAAACTTTATATTTTCCTTGAATTATCAGGTAACATTAGAGACTCAATAATTTACTGTAATAACAAAACTTTTAGCCTGCCTTGAAAGATTGGACGAGTCCTAGGAGTGCTAGACTTTCATTCCCAAAACCTCACAGACTGAGCAGGGCAATGGTTTCTCCCTTCAGACAGTGTAAGTGCTCTCAGCTCAGCAGCACCACCTCTCGTCCTGCTCACTGACAGGGATGGCGCTTTTAGCCTTCATAGCCTTGACTCTGTGGATTTTTACTTCTCCCCGGCTGGTTCCATAATAACCTTGAATCCCACTGCTGGGAATGGCTTGGTTCTAGACTTCCAGGTCAGCTAGTCTGACAACACTCCTGCTGTGCCTCCTGCCTCATTTGTAAATCTGTTGCTGGGAGTCATCTCCCTGTTCTTCTACCTCACGATGGCACATTCGGACTTTGCAGATCTGAAATGTGGGTAATCTAATCCCCATGATAACCAAGTTCCACAGGATTAAAACCTAGAATGGGGGAGCAACCTGAACACTAATCTTGATATTAATTACCAATTACAGATAGGGATAAAATTGGGACTGCTGCTAAATATATTTGTTTCATAAGTGAAAAAAAAAATTCTGTCTTCCACAGGAAAACTGCTGCTGCCAATTATGTTGCTATTTCTGGGAAGGAATTGCTTCAGCAGGGGCAGGCCCAGGGGTTCTACCCACTCAGTTGCTATTTTCTCCCTTAATTGTGACTGCCACCTGCCCGTTGGTGAATTCACAGCTATACCTAACGACAAACAAGAAAGTTACATGCAACCAGAGACCTTGCCTCAGTTTTGGCTCGTGGCATTAACACACCACCTGAGCATAGTTGCCTAAAATAGCTTGCTCTTGCTTACTCATGCTCTTGTGTTTCACCATCTCTGAAGGATTATTCACCCATTGCCATCACTGGAAAGCTGAATGATGGCCCTTCTCAGGTCTCTGTCAATTAGCATCTCTCTATACAGTAGGTAGCTGAGCAGTGTGGCCTCTCTAGGCTTCTTGGTATGGTGGTTTCAGATGGCCAAAGGATGAACGCAGAAATCTCACAGTTCTTGTGATGCAGGGTCTGCCATATTCTATTGCCCAAATATCAAGCTAGGGGCAGGCTATACTCAAACCACAGGAAAAGAAATGTTAACTCTTGATAGAGAAAGCAGGGGGTCACATGGCATGCATTCAGATCTGAGCTGTCATCATCCTCTTTGCAAGGATGATAGAACTGAATCTGAGGACGGGACTGAAAAAGGAATAAGATCTGTTCTAATGGAAGAAAGATTCCAATAGAAAACGATGATTGTCTATTGGGAATCACATACATTAGAAAAAGGTTTTAATGAGATGGGAAATGTTAAGTCAAGATAGACTGTAAAGAGATTCTTGTTTGTAATTCACTGGGAAACTATAAAAGTCAAAAAGGAAAGAGAAATGCAAAATGAAGAGTGGGAGGATTAGCATCTGGGTCTAGGAGAGCAAAAGCAAAGGACTGTGAGCTTCCTGAACCAGAAATCCACCCTTTGCTCCAATGTGGTCCAGCTGCATCCTGGCCTGACTCAGCCCCAAGCTTAGCCTGCATTTTCCAATCTACCACTTCTGCTTTCTCTCTCTCCCAAGTTTAGGATCGTCTCTAGCCTGGTGGCCATGAGATCATACAGACAGCTTATCTAAGTTTCCTCTTCTTCTTTCTAGATACTGCAATGTGGGTATTAGTTTTATATACCTTTAGATAGTGCTACTCCTTTATGAATAAGTATAGTATTCTCATTACAAAAATTTGAATTTGGCATTAAAGGTATACAGAAAAGAAAACAGGGACATAGAGAGATAAAATCTGAACTGGAAAGTCCAATTGAAACCTGAATCCTCTAGACCATCAGGACTCTTCACGTCTGCTCACAGAAACATCAGCTGCTACATGCCCTCTGAATGATCAATTTTTCCAATATGACTCTGATTAGCAAGTGAGAAACAAAGTCCTAGATGTACCTTGACTAAAATAGCAAAGAAGCAGGGCAGACCATATAGGCAGTCAACACCATTGTTGCCATAGAAACAAGAAGCAACAGTAAGCAGACACCAGGTAGTACTTGTTGTAAGACACTGAGTTATGACATATTGATTTTGGCAACACTCACATACCTTGTCACAGCAATGAAGGCATTGAAAGCAAAAGCACAGATTGAAAACTGGATGTGATCTGCATCTCTCAGTGACCCCTAAGTGAGGAAAGTAGCTGTGGAAAGAGGCCCTTGGAAGGAGAACATTTACTACTATGGAGGAAGGTGAACAGACTTTCAGAACGCTTGTCACACACCTAGCTTCTGTACATGAAAGTTACCATGTAGGCTATATTTATCTTATTTGTGCTTCATCATTTCCATCAAGAAAATAAAAGAAGCATAACTGATTGATTTAGAAAATTTGAACTCGAAGACTTTGAGTGACATATCTAGACACACTTCAGTTACTGATTCTATGCATGTTGGGGGTCTGTGTACTGTTTGCAACAACAACTGTACTCATTAGCCAGAAAACATTTACCATCACGTTATACACTCTAGACATCAATGGTGTGTCTGAGTTCTGGACACTGGTATCTGAACAGTAGGAAGGGACTGTCATTTTAAATCTGAAATACATCCTACAGGCTTATTTTTTTTTAATGTTTTATCCACTTAAAAATGTTTTATCAACTTAAAAATCTGTGGCATCTTGAAGCGATTAGGCCTGGATGCCAGAGGGATACCGCTAAAAGAGGGCTGTAGGGGCTGTAACTATTCTTGGTTTACAAGTTTTCTGCTCCCAGGTTGACTAAGATGTAAGTTCTCTCTGCCTCATGTTCCCACTGAAATCTCTCTGAAACAGTGAGCCCCTTTACCTGCAGCCATGATAGCCTGGAGTTTGAGAATGTTTTTAGTAGGAAACATTTTCAGCATATACAATTATTTCTGATTTGAGTTCATTTTGGTCATCAGATGAAAATTCTTTGTTTTATCTCTTCTTTCCAACTTGTAAGTAGGTTACTCTGAGTATAAATCCTTTAGACCAAGTAAGGTTGAGGGGTTATGGAAAGAAAAATGGGATGTTCCCCCTCTATATGAGACAGAATTTTATGATTTAACCATAAATTTTGATGGGCACTTCAGTTCTTCCTCATTAATGTCAGGAAAGAAAAGACAGAGTCTCAAGAGACTTCCTCCTGCATATGTAAGACTCCTTATATTCTCCAAACATGGATTTGAAAACTTCCAGACTGTGTACTTTCATAAATCATTATTCTATTTCATTTAACTCAATTTTCCAGAGGAGACATACGCATAGAAAATTGGTAAAAATATAATTAGAGTCTATGGATTTGAAATGCTATATAAATTATTTTCTTATATTAAAGAAACTTGTTATCTGTTGCTTTAGGCATTATGCCATCCCACTGGCCTTCACATTTATGCGTGTGTATGTGTGCAGGCATGTCAAGAAATGAGGGGAAGAGAGGCTTTCGAACGACTGAGTTTCATCTTTGCACATCAGAGACAGACAGGTACCTTCTGCAAGTCAAAACCTTGCTTTGGATGTCAAGAATGTGACTCAGGGCTGCTTTTAGGAGCTTTCATCTCACAAGAGGATTGCCAGGAAAAGCAGTTGATCCAAGAGCCAGGTACCTTATAATAATCATGGTCTCAAAGCCCTGTCTAATTGATAATGAATGATAAGTTATACCTTTCTGTAACCCATGCTAAAACTTTACAGAGGTATTCATTAGGACACATCTTTAAGTTCATAGTTAGCAAACACTAAGTCACTTTCTCCAACAAAATATCCTTGGGATGAGGGATATACTGAGAAAGCCAGCTCCCTTCTGTCTCAAAAATTCCCATTTACAAGTGTGCATTGGAAGCAGGGGACAGATATGAATGAACACATTCCTGATAAGTCAACCTCCTCCCCCATGCCCACCCCCACTCCACAGTTTGGAGTAGCACAGAGAGCAGACCAGTTTAGAACAAAATTACTGAAGTAGTTGAAAACTGGATCGATGAGGAGGTAGCTGAAATAAGCCTTCTATGTCCATCCCCTCCCAGAGAGACAGCTAAGATCACTTTAAGGAAAGTTTGGTATGTGTCAGGGAAGAGCTAGGAGTACAGGCAGCAAGCTGCTCCAAACGGGTCATTAATCAATACCAGTATCTGCCACTCAATCTACCCGTGAGCCTTACCTGCTTACCAGAGAAAAGTGTTATCTGCTCTGGCACTTTTAACTCCTGCGACAAGCTTGTAAATAATTAATTTTTCAACTTTGTTGGGTCCCGGGAAGAAGAAGCACATGATGTGTTTATCTTGAATACTTCAGTGTGCAAAATTGCCTCCCACTTAGGGAGTCTATGTTGTACTCTCAACAGAATAAACTTCCATCATCTGGAACGATAGCTTGGACTCCTTGTCAAAAGGGAATCCCCATGTGACATGAGGGATGTGTTAAAAGACTTTGTGAGCAGGGCGTAGAATCAAGATTCTAGGTACACATTTAGAAGAAGGCTTGCTATTTGTGAGAGTACATTTCAACACAGGACTTCTGATTATTTATAAGAATCCCAAACTAAATCCATGTAAAGGTCACTTCTCTCACTTGGCTTATTATGGGGGAAATTGGTGGCTATCAGCAGTCAGCCATATCATGACACCAGTCTAGAGAAGTTTATGGGTTGCCTACTGTAAGTAAGAGGACAGAAATGCTAATTTCATATCAAAGCTTCACTTAGACTCAAGTAGAACAGAGAACTGGAAGTGGAAATGTCTTGAAGTATCTGGGTGGTATGATCTCGGCATATGCACACTGGATGCCAGGGACCACTCTCAAATTGTTGTCCTAAGTAAAACGGTAGAAATGTTAAAATCAAAAGAAGTGTGTAGTTGGTGCAAGCACTGATATCACTGATCCTGTGCTGAAGTCCCAGTGGGAGTGGGAGGTACTGTAAAGAGGACCACCAGTTGACTCAGAGACTATAAAAAGAAGGACTCCAAAACAAGAGACACCAAACTAAATTGTTCTCAGGAATCATGCTGGGGAGTAGAAAATACTGAAAAGTTGTTGATCCAGAACACCAAAGGACAGACCAACCTCCAATGAGGAGTTTTCACACACTCCCCCAACCAGCCTCCAATGAGGAGATGCCACATGCTTCAGATCATTTTCCCTTGGAGGTAAACGAACTCATTCATGTTTGTTTGCTTTTGTTCTTTTCTATACCATTGGAACACTGCTAAAGGGAAAGTAGAGAAAAACAAAGTAAATCCACTACCCTTTACCATGTTCTGTTTCCGAATTTCTTCTAAATACAGCAAGAAGCGAGGCTGGTAGATCTAGTTGCCCCGTAACACTGTGACTCAGAGCATTTTCATTAGTAACTCAATAGGATCAAATAAGCGTGTGGGTTAAAGGTGAGGGTTGGTTTTTCTCCAATGTGGTCATTGACATGCCTGGGGAAATAGGCAAACAGTTGAGTTTTGTGTTCTCCAGGTGCAAAGTCAGGAAAAGTGGATTAGATAATCTAATTAAATAATCTAATAATAAATTACATTTATGCTACATATCCTTTCTATTTACATTCACACTGATTATTTTTCTCAACATAAAATGGAAATTAAATATCAAGGTTGACATTTTCTTCTGTCATTAATTCTTACATTGAAATTATATAATGTAGTTAACACAAAACAGCTACTGGCTTATCCATAAGTACTATATTTTATCAAGACTCAATGTCTAGATTAATTAGAAAGTCTGGATATTGAATTTCCCATAAAGTGCATGCATCAAAATCTATTTATTATTCATCTTTGCTTTGCCCTGATTAACCTACCTCATGTCTTATTATCATAATTGGTTCTAATTCTCTCATTCTTTCCTAGTTGAACAATCTTAATACACATTTGGGGAGAACAGTAAAGGAACTGGTATTTTCATAAGAAAAAGATAAATATGATACAATCAATCATTAGTCTTCTGGAATACAAAGCATAGATAATAATCAGCAATTTTTCATTTCCACAAAGGTGAAAAAAATGAAGCCAAAAGAAATATAATTACCAAAAGAAAGTTGTAGTCATTTTTTTTCTCTCTAGCATTTGATACTGAGAAAAAATTACCAAAGCCTTTGTTCTGGGTATAACTTGAAAAAATAAGAGATGTGTGTGAGGTGGTTTAGTTGAAGGGCCACTTGAAAATGAGAAAGGAAATTGGTTTCTCTCCAGTTAGCAATGGTTTGTTTTGATTGTCAATTTGGATTGAAAGACATCTAGCTTAGGCAGGCACACTTCTGTGTGTGACTCTGAGGGTACTTCCGGAGAACACGGGCTACAGAAATTTAGAGAGAGACCTGCCCTTAGTTGGAACATCAAGCCAATGGTCTGGGGTCAAAACTCACCAGAGGTAGCAAGACGAAGACTGCCTGCCCGCACATGCGCATGCACAGGCCAGTACATCCGTTACAGCCTCCACTTCCCCTGGGCTCCTGCCTCCTTTTATCGTGCCTTCCCTCACAACAGCGGCTCTGCAGGGCGTTCCCAGGCCTTCAGGACAGGTAGTGGACCATTGAGTCCTCTGGTTCTGACATTTATCATTTGTTGATCTCATCGGTGTCCAGGTTCTCAGGCTTCCCACTGTACAAGTGGCCATTTTTCGAGGATTCAGCCTCCAGAGGTGCAAGACCAAACACATGCATGTGCACATGCGCATGCGCATGCGCATACACATATTCTACTTGCTTTGCTCTTCTAGATAGCTACCAAATAATGCAATTCTATTTGCAAAGTTACGTGGAAAATATCACTTCACCAGCTCTAAGTCTTAAGTGCCAAAACACTCTACATCCAGATTCATATGTAATCAAGAACGAACCTGTCCAACCATCTACTTCTACAAAAGCTAGGACCCTATTTTTGAGTAAGTGCCTGAAATAAGAATGTTAAACATAGTTCCCACTAGGCTATAACCGAGCTCTGTCATACGAATCGTGTAAATTTGCCCCAAGGAAATCTGGAGCAGAGCTATTTCTGTTACAGCATCTCCATGGTGAAGGTTCTGAAACTTCTCAATGCCTTGTTTGGGGTTGCAGAAACGCCAGGAGAGTATTACAACTGCTGCCTGCAACCAGATGATGGGCTAAGACTTTATATGAATTCAGAAATTAATGATTTTAATAATGACTAGACATTAGCATATTTGCATATTCTCTCACACCAAAACCAAATTCTCAGAAAAGTTTACTTGCCTGGTGTTACCTAATTCATAAGTTTATGGGTAAGGATTTGAATTTGAGTTCAGATAAATTTTTTTTACATATGAAAGCAGTAGAGGTGGGAATATTCGTGGGCAGTATTTCTAAAGTAGTCTCTGGATAAGAGGTTTTAGCTGCAAGTTTCAACACATTTAAGTATTTGACCCCATTAAAATGGATAAAATGTTAAACTGTTAGGATTTTGAAGTTGTGAAAAATATGAATATCTTAATAAGCAATATTGTGTAAAAAAGTTAGGTACCTTCAGTGTCCAGGGAAAAGTATAGAATGTGTTAGATCCATATACAGACACAGGAGAGGGAGTTGGGGAGGGAGGGAGAGGTGTGTCCTTAGCATCTTTATGAATCTGGGTCTATTTTGTGTTAAAAATTAAAATCCAAAAGACCAGTATGATGGTTGGTAGATTCATCTCTTTTACTTTAAGAAATCTTAATAAATTCAGACAGGCAAAGCCACTTCAAGCAAATGTAGTGAGAATACATTCACTGGAAAGAGGATTGAGATTTGTCAGGATCGTTTTTGTTTAAACTGTGGAAATGCCTACCGATTGACATACGCCTCCCCTGTGTGCACCCTCTCCGCAACCATGCTACACAACCCAACAGAAATGTGCACAGTGACCAAGAAGACCGAGTTCATACCAAAGACAGAGGTGAAAAGAGTTCTTACATGTAGGAAAAGTATTGAGACTTAGTCGTAATACAAGGAAACAGGGCCAGAAAGATGACTCAAGGAGAACACTGTGTGCCAAACAAGTCTGGCAAGCTCCAGAGCTCACAGGGTGGAGGGCGAGCCTCACCTTGTGCAAGTGGTTCTCTGACCTCCACAAGGAGGGCGTGGTTTGTGTGCACCCACCAACTTACACAAACATGGATCCACACATACACAAAATAAATGATGTAAAAAAATTCTTAAAGAAAAATACCATCTTTGACATATCATTGAGATGTCAATTTTTTGTACTAGACTGGCAACATTAAGAAGTCTTATTTAAACATGTATAAATACTTATTAAAATGTGTGGATACATTGTACTGAAAAGAATATGGAGAAACAGTTTATCTGGCAGAGAATGGATATAATTTACATAGAGAATGATTGGGTGATAAATATCTAGAAACAAATTAAAGAAAGGCATCTACTCTTCTTCCTTGGGACAGTTTCTCACAGAGTACCATTAATACAAACCCATATGTGTAAAAATTTTATATGTATATTACGCATTTTGAATATTCATAATTTTTACATTTTTGTAATAGAAAAAGTTTGGAAGCAATGTAAATGCCCATTACTAAGGAACTGGGCCACTCACTTATGGTTCATTCATCATGCAGTGCTCATCTTCTGCCATTTTTACAAATGACTATTTTGTTATTTATTATCAGGTGCATGCATGTGTACTGTTTTATGCATGTTAGTGGAGGTATTGAGAAGAGAACACTGGATCCTTTGGTGGTGGAGGTACATATAGTTTCGAGTTGCCCATCATGGGTGCTGGGAACAGAACTTGGGTCCACTAGAAGAGCAATAAGCTCTTTTAACCCCTGAGCCATCTCGGCAGTTCCTCATTTCTAACATATGAGCATGTATGAGCACATGTGTTCATTACTTACACACTATGTTTTTCTAGATTTACCTCATGTTTTTTCCCTTCTTGCTTGCTTCTCCAAAAAATGTATTGCATTAGTGCTGACATTTTAAAACAACACAATTGTTTAAAGTGCACAGGGCAAAGAACTCGAAGGTCACAATGATAAAGCAGATAAAGCGAACTAGAAGCAGGTGAGATGTTTTATGTTTCAAAAACCCACCCCCAGTGACATACTTTCTCCAGCAAGTCTGTACCTTCTAAATCTGCTAAAACAGTGTGGACTAAATATGCAAATATCTGGATCCATGTGTGACAGTTTCACTCCAACCACTACATCTCACTTCTCAGATCCCATTAGCCTCACAGTAATTTTTTTAAATGCAAAACTTGGGGTTAAAAACAGAGCTGGCTGGGTTTGTGGTTCAACAAATAAGGGAAGAACTCAGGGGATCTTTTTTTTTTTACTGTGTACTTTAGAGTATAGAGGCACCATCTGCTATTCAAGTTAGCAAGAGTCATCAAAACAAGTGTCTGTTAGGGACAAGGCACACAAAATTATAGTTAGATGATGCCTAGACCCCCATCCCTTACTGAGGAGCTGCTGGCAGGTAGTAACTGGTAGTGGAGGGATTATCATTAGTTGTTTCCGAGAGTATAGGCACTGATAGATTTCCCATGTGAAGAACATGTGAGCAGTACTAATAGGACTTAGTGGATTTTGGAGAAAGAGAGACCTCATATGGGAAGAGGGTCATGTTTGGGGAATCCATCCAAAGGAAGTTGGAGGAGGAAGTGGGAGATAGATATAATCATATTTCATTGTATACATGTGTGAAATTCTCAAGAATTAAGAAAACTATTGTAAAAATAATAAAATAACAGATTGAGAGAGAGAGAGAGAGAGAGAGAGAGAGAGAGAGAGAGAGAATGAAGTTGGAAGGAAGGTGGGTTGGGAGAATTCTGGTTCTGGGTACAGAGGTAGTGGATATAGATAAGATGAAATACATTGTACTTTAAGAGAATAAATCAAATATTATTTAAAAAAATGGGTGCCTATTTTCTGCTTTGATTTTTTTCCTGAAGAATATCATATGGGCTCAAATCCTTGCCCTGGAAGTTTCTAACAAAGTTTCACTCTCTAGAGACATGTCTTGGTACTGGGCTCTTTCCCCAGGTCCAGAGCTTGTCTAACCAGCACCATTCTTTTCTAAAGCCCCAAGGAAAGAGGACAAAAGAACCCAAATGGGTTGTTTTTCTCCTGGTTGTGAGAAGGACACATTCAACAATCTTTCCTTCACTTTCTGTCAGGAGTGTTTCATTTGATCATTCATATAGACATTGGAGGAACTGATTTATCATCTACAGTCCAGTAGGGATGCATTCTGAGAAACGTATCACTAAAAAGTTTTATCACTACATGAATGTCATAGAGTGCATCTGCAAAACCAAGATGGCTGTATTTTAAGCAATGCCATCTTAGGCGACTGACCACTCTTGCGTATGTAGTCAGTAGATGAGTAAATATTGTCCTATAGCACAGACCAAATAAGACACAACACAATTCTTATGTTTGGTGGCATGAAGGTAGCAGTCTTTGTTACAAGTTTTCTTTCCTCTCACTGTGAAATCCTGGTTACATGTTCTCAGATTTCATTGTTTGTTATTCAAACAGCTAATAGTTTGCATAGTGCACGCGTGCGCGCACACACACACACACACACCCAGCATTGGGGGTTGGTTAGTATCTTTGTTCTCCAAATCACCATCGTTTGTTTCTATCATGGTGGTTACGTGAAAGGGAAAAAAATCAAACACAAGGATTCTTAATCCCAGCCAGAGAAATCTGGAGTCTGGGGAGAAAGGAATTTAAAAATTCGATATAAAACTCTTGGAATATTTTGCAACAATAGATGTTGTCTGTCATTGATATGCCTGTGTAGAAGTAAAATTCCCTACAGAGTAGAGTCTGCTCTGAAATACATAACAAATATATCTTTTCTTAGACTGGGTATTATTATATATGGGAGTAGGAAGAACAAAGGCAGCTAAAATGATGCATTCTGCATGTCTTCTTGCTATTGTGTTTTCTGCTGTGTTCTGCACTCAGAGAAGTAAAATAATCCCCAAAGATCCTGTTTCACTTGAGAATACCACTTACGATGGAAAAGTAGCATCAAATTAATCCTAAATATGTTGTTTCAAAGCTATGGCAATTTTTTTCTGTATTTTTCAAAATCTCCAAATATTTGTTGCTTAATGTAACCTTCACTAAGTCTCTGATCGTAAATGAATTTAAGCCCAGCAGTATGCTAATACAGAACTGTGTTCTACTTGATACAGGAACTAAAGGAACTCTCCTCTTTTTTCCTACACTTCCCTAAAGAAAGACCCCACCCCAGACTCTACATCAGTTCTACTTTCTCTGATAAAGGAACCCAGAAGCTATGAACCCAGCAAATCTCCCACCACCTATGAGGAAGGAACCGCACTTCCTCCATATAAAAATAAGCCAGAATAGCAAGAAGAATATTCTAGACTTTCGGCTGAAAAGAGATTTCTGACAAAGATGTAGGTCTGAGCTGCTGCAGCTCAGAAATACTTTATTCAAATTCTTCCCACAGCCTTCCTGCCTTTCAGTCCCTCTTCCTTGGGATTATCCTAGCCATTTTGTGATCCATTTTAATGCATTAGCCTAATTATGCCATCGTATTTCAGATCATGATTCAGCTGAATCTCTTAAGCCCAATATTTACACAGAGGTAACATGTTGAGAATCTGTCTGTGACACAAGGAACATGTGTTAATGGGAGACACTGTAAAGAGGTGGCAGTAACTGACCTTGGCCTGCTTTGTAGAGAGAACAAAAACATGAGGACAACTGATGGAGGCTGGAGGAATGGCTCTGTGATTAAGAGCACTTGCTCTTCTTGCAGTGGAATAACTTGGTTCCTAGCACTCAGGTCAGGGGGTCTACAGTTGCCTGTAATGCCAGCTCTAGGGGATGCAATATTTTCATCTGGCCTCAGGGATATCAACATATACATGACATACATCACATACGCCTACACACACACACACACAGAGAGAGAGAGAGAGAGAGAGAGAGAGAGAGAGAGAGAGAGAGAGAGAGAGAGAGAGATTTGTGCACACACACATATGCACACACAGGCACACAGAAGTACACATAAAAAAATAAGTCTTTAAACAAAGACTAGACCAGCTAAAATCACAATTTTTCAACTTATTTACCTACAAGGTCCCTCTGAGTTTCCATCAGGGTCAGCTCTTTTGTTGCTGTTGGACATTGCACCAGGTGGAAAAACCCAAGCCCCTACTGCTTTCTCATACCAATCACAGGACTGAGTGTAGGATAAGGCTTCCGGGCTATTTTGTTGCTATCAAATGGCATGCATGAATAATCAGGCAATGATGCTTTAAATTTAAGGATAAACAGCCTGCTACATCTTGATAGGAAAACTCACTGCAGCCATAATCAGTCTCTGCTAAATTTAGCTACACACAACTAATGACTAGAGCAAAGCTACATTACCCCAAGGGCAGGTCAGTGCTGACAGCTATGACCTCCAGTAATGGCAATCTGCTTTGCCACTGTCCTTTATAGAGTGTGATCACAGTCATATGCATGGAGGTGTCAGTAGAAATATTCTGGACATGGCAATTTAGCTTGTAAACAGAGCGCTTATAAGTGAATGTGTGCACAGCTAGAAGCTCTAATGAGCTGGAGTTTACCAGGATAGTGCTGAAGGGTTGCCTCTGACTGTGGGCACACTCAGTCTCTGATAGCCTGAGAAGTAAAATCCACCCATGGTGTTAACTACAGGGATATATTTGAAGAGGTCACACATTGGGTGACCCTAACACTTTAATAATATGATCAGGTGGTGACAACAAAAGTTATTTACTGAGACTCAAGATAGAAGCTAAGACCTACTGATATCTCCTGGTGACCAGCTCAATGTTAGATACTTTTATATCAGCTATGACAAAGGCCTGGCTACAGAGCTTTAGGCAGTGTGTATTTGGGCTACTAGTTTGATGATGGGATGGTCCCTGATGGCATGGAGTGGTTGCCAATAGGAGCATGAGGCAGATTGCATGAGCAGTCAGGAAGCAGAGAGAGATAGATGCCAGAGTCCAGCTTGTTTTCTCCATTTTATTCACTCTGGTACACCAACCCGTGGGATGGTGATACCCTTATCCAGCTTGGGTTCTCTGTCCTCAGTTAAACATTTCTGGAAACACCTTCATAAATGTGTGTTTCCATAAGGATTCTAAATGAAATTGATAATGACTACTCATCATAGTTCTTATAAATGAATAAAAGAAAACATTCTTGGGAATCTGATTAAGGTTTACAAATCCAAGGGGGCTCATTAGGAGTGTCAATCTGAGGTGTGTTTCATTAGAATTGCATTGGAATTATGCTGACATTGATCCATTCCTTGTCATGCCATAGTTTAATGTTGTCATGCATCTGTAATTCTACATTTCTGCTTCCTCCTGGATGACATCGATTTGATTTTCTGTCCCCTTGATTGTATGCTTTCTTCTCATGAAAGAAGTTACTACTGTCTTATGACATCCTGTGCCTCAGATTCCTCCTCTTCTTCTTCCTTCTCCTTCTTTCTTTCATTCACTCATTCCCTTCTCCTCCTTCTCTTTTTTCTTCTCCTTGCTTCCCTTTCCTCTTTCTCTTCCTCTTCTCTTTTCTCTCTTTTGCTCTTCTTCTTTTCCTTCCTCTTCTTTCTTCCTCTTCCCCCTCTTCCTCTTTTTTTAGCATTTATTTTCTTCTGTTGATGCACCTCACCCCCTATTCTCAGCTGTGTGTCTTCCTCAAATATCCCACATGGCTCTCAGCCGTACATAGCATCTTCTCAGATAAGAAACTCTTATCAAAATACGTCGAAGGCCTTTGATCACTACAGATATCTCTTACTGTACCATCTAGGCCCATTTATTGAAATCCAGGACCAGTCATGCTTATTGTAATTGATGACAGCTATAGTAACAAGGATATGTAATGTGAAAATGTTCCATTATGTATAAGAAGCAAATCAAAAGGATGTAGCAGTGCCTCAGAGGACCTTCTTCTATAGTCTATAAAATAAAACTAGAAAATCAAGTAATAGTAATTGTTTAGAGTGTGAAAGTACTGTCACACTTGGATGTACTGTGCTGTGGGAACAACAGCATCCTTAGAGGGTAAATAATGAAACCTCAAGTAGCAGTAGTCAACCAGTCATTTCTCTGTAGGGACATGTCCAAGCAGGCATGTTCAGAGACCAGTGCATTGGAAATACATTTATGGTAGATATACTGTTTTCAATAAAGTCATATACTAATTATCCTTCTTATAATCCAATGGATTCCAAAGAGCCTTCAGATTAAGTCAACTGCATCAGTTTGATTGAGGGGGACTACTGCCCATTATACTGCAGGCTGGGTTCACAAAGTATTTTCCAAATGGAGCCATAGAAGAAAATTAAATGAAAAAAAGTCAACTCATGTGTTCTAAGACTAATCCAAAATTGAGACAAACACTCAATTATTTGAGAAATATAGTAAGCTGAGACTCAAAATGGCCAGTGGTCAGTCTGTCACTACCACCTACCTATCTGTGGGAGCAGCAGATTGGACATTTCTTACATATGTTCTGGACTTAACATGCAGCTTGGGCACGGTTCAGGACAGTTAGCATAGTATTTGATATACTTGAAAGATCCAGAGGCACCAGTCACCTTTCAGTCTGTGTGACTGGCTCCAAAAGTGTGTAACATGCTCATAAAATATGCATGTGTGCACACTTAGATAGTATGATAGTAATCCTCTAATTCTATAGACTCTTCATGGTGAGTGGAGACTGGGCAAAAGAATGATGGACATATAATGCCTAACTTAGATATGAGAAAGTACTTTTTTTTCTAAAATGAGGCATTTTCAGCTGGTAGTTAATTTATTAAAATGCCTTAGTGGTCAACTTAAATCCCTATGTCATATGTTGGGGAAAGAGTCCTCATTTGGTTTTATGAAAATAAAATGTAAATTTGGAGCCAAATGTGGTGGCACATGTCACCTTAGCACTTAGGAGGTAGGATGAGAAGGATCAAGATTTTAAGGCCAACTCATGCTACATGGTGAATTCAAATCCAGCCAGCATTGCATGAAGAGGTGATGTTTCAAAAACAGAAACAAGCTATCAAACATTAAACATGGTCTTATGAACATATGCCCCAGAGTAAGAAAGTTATCACAGGGTAACAATGCCTTCATACTTATGCCTAACGCAGTTATGGATTTAGCCCAGGTGCCTGCCAGCAGAGCACTGGGTAAAGAAGATAGATATGTATGTGCAAGCAAGGAGTTCTTTTCATCCAGGAAGAAGAATGAAATTATGCTGTTTGTGCGGAAATGAATAGAAGTGGAAGCTATCATGGTAGGCAAAAGAAGCCAGCTGCAGAAGGTTTGCTCTCATCTGTGTAAACAAACAAGCAATCAAGCAAAACAGAATAACTAACCTGGAAGAAGATGATAGAGTATCAAGGAGGAGAAGGGGAGGGCCAAGAGAATCGTGAAGATGGCACAATCATTTAAAGCTTAGTATATGCATTATGAGAGTGTCAAGGATTCCTATTAATTTATGCAAATAATATGCATTCATAATTCTACTGAACGGTGAGAAGGTGAGAGGATGTGATGCCCTATACATTATTCCAACATGTATTATGTGTTTCTTTTCTTTGAAGTAGGAAGAAAAGAATGATATTGAATGATGAAAAATCTACCTGAGATTGATGCAGTAAGTACTTTATTAGTCAGGAAATGACTCTGCAAGCCCTAGTCTTGCCTTTTTCTTCACTTGTCTCTTGAATGTGTTGTGGGTTCATCCATCTGTGTACCAGACACTGGTTACTTATTTTTCAGTCTACAAATTTCATATCTGTTGAGCTTAGGTTTAACCTAGTGCAATCTTCTCACTTTGTCTTCTGGGATCTCGGAAGAACTCTAATTAAGGACAATCAAGGAGCTAGAAGCTCCAGTGCATACTCATTGGCTAAAGCACAGTCAGTGGTGAACTGTTTAACGTTGGGATTGGTAAAAAAAGAGCAAGCTCGCGACTTGTTTACAACATTCGTCAGGGTTTTGATAAAAGCAAGTTGTAAAGAGAGGAAGTATTGCTTCGTACCCAGGGCCAAGTCTTGAGAAATGGTCATTAAATATGAGAAATTTCTTGATGTCGGCTGAGTTTCACTGTGGTCGATAATTCCAGAAAGTACACTACATCTTCATTCTCTGGAAATTGGCTTCTGTGAGCCTCCTCCGTGGGTGGGGAGGTGGGGTGAGTGGAAGTGGGGGCGGTGAAGGTGGGGGCCTACTTAAACCTGGAAACAGTGTACATAAGACTCTTTGGCATCCTTCACTCAGAAAGCCCATTCTGAATTGAAATTGTTTGATTGTGGGGGTGGTTATGAGATTCTTGCAGCTTTAAAACAGCAATTCTCTACCTCATTAATTCTTCATTCAAAGTTCTTCATTGTTTAAACTCTAGCTGTTTGTCTCCTGCTCAGAGTTGCTGATTTGGAAAGAATCCTGCCACATTCATTAACCACAGAGGCTTCTCAGAGCCTTGTTGCATTATCGTATTAAATGAGTGGCTGTTTTCATGGCCTATTATGATAAAGCAAAAATCTCAAGATCTATCTTCTATCATCAGACAACTGCACTGATTAAAAGGACCAGTCCAGGAAGATGGTCCCCAAATCTGCTTTTGCCAAATTGGCAGTGAGTGTGGAAACTTTTAAGACCTCTGCAATATAGCTTAAAGATGCAATCACAACCAATATTGTAGAGGTGCACAGTACATGTAGTACTAAAGTAATTGGCGCAAGAAGAATCTGGAAATGTGGGATGATCTGTAGCCTGTGCAAAAGTTTGACCATTCCTTGCAGCATCAAACCTCCACAGGACCAAGGGCCTCCCCTCCCATTGATGTCTGACAAGGCCATCCTCTACTACATATGTATCTGGAGCCATAGTTTCCACCCTTGCCCCTGTACACTTTTTGGTTGGTGGTCTAGACCCTGGGAGCCCTGGGTGGCCAGGCCAGCCAACATTGTTCTTCCTATGGGATTGTCATCCCCTCTGCTCCTCCAGTCCTTTCCCCAGCTCCCCCAGCAGGATCTCTGAGCTCAGACTGATGGTTGGCTCTAAGCACCCACATCTGTCTTGGTCAGTTGTTGGCAGAACTTCCCAAGGAACAGCCATACTAGGTTCCAGTCTGATTAAGCCTAAGGTTTTAAGCTTTGCTCCCAGTGTCCTCAGCTTTGTTTCTCTCTGTAGCTCCATGTGACAAGCATTTCCTACTCCTGCCATCACCAAACCCCACCCCGTCTCTGGAGAGAGAAGCATAGACCACTTTTTCTGTCTAGTACATGGAACTTTCTTCCTCAGTCCTGTGAGGATCTGCAGGTACACAGATGATACTTTTTGCCTGGATTCCTTTTTATGTTTTTCCTCCTTGAAAGTTTATATTGCATCTATCACTCTGTGGTCAGTGAAGGGGATCTACACAGGTAATGTTGGTAGTCTCTGGGAAATGATAAAACCAAATATGCCATTTCAGTCTGGAGACTGATGTAGCTTATGAGGAACAAGGGCAGGGATGGACTTTCCCCTCAAGTCCCCATAACTCCAAAGACTGGAAGAAACTAAAGGGAAGAAACCTGGTGCTCCCCCTCTGCTTGATGCTCGACCCATCAGGGAAGAGCCAGCTCATGTTACACAATAGGCTGAAAGTTAAACTTTATATCCAGAGCTGGGGCAAACTTTTCCCTTGGACGTTGACTCTTCTTAGTGCTCATTTGCAATCCCTAAATATAATTTACTCATTTAAAATTGCATGGAATCTCCTCTCACCCCTACTCCATGAAGACAGAGTACACCACATATACAAATACACACATGTATATATACACACAAATATATATATACACATATATATGGGTATGCTGTCTTTACACACACATATATATGCATACATATATACACATATATGCATATACACACATGCATATGAGAATATATATGTATATATATATATATATATATATATATATATATATATATATATATTGATGGTTTATACATGCTTGGCCTAGGGCATGGCACCATTAGGAGGTGTGGCCTTTTTGGAGTAGGTGTGTCACAGCTAAGACGTGTGTGTGTTTGTGTGTGTGTCTGTGTGTGTGTGGTGTGTGTGTATGACTTGTTGTTTATTCCCTCCTATAATACTTGGATGTACTAAGGTCATACGCCTTTCACCCTGCTACTCCATCTGTGGCTAGTTTATCACTAATTCATACACTGATCCACTACAATGTAAAGAGGGTGTTCTTTGCCCATACACTTGCTCAAAGGGACTGTTTAGGACAATGGTAATTACTCTAGGTTGTAGTTATATAGCAACATACTGACTTACTTAACCCATATAACTCTTTCAGTATTTTGGGGATGCTGATAAACATTTTGCAATGGGAGTGACTACTGCTCCCTGAATTGGTATCTGTGCAGCACATGTTTTATGTCTTCTACTTGATCATAAAGGTAAGAAGAAGCTCTTTCATTTCTGGGTCCTCTGGCTGGCAGTTAGGCATTCCTCGGTACTCAGGAAATGCTTCCTGAGCATTTTTTATAAGCTGGAGCAAACATAGCTTGAATATGTAAGTTTTAACGAACAGAGATGTAGCATCTTTGAAAATGAGAATTCAAGAGCAGTGATTACTAAGGGGACTGATTTGTGTGAATCCGAAGGAGATGTCTTTGGATAAGCACAGGAATTGAGAACATGGCAATTGCACATGGAAGTATGAAGGAGGCAATCCATGAGGAGTAGAGGCTTCCTAGTAGTGCAGCTACAGTCTCCCATGATTCCAGTGGTCTCACAGCTCTCCACCTGGTACAGATACCTCTCCTAATGTAAATGTAAATGTCAACTCACCAAAAGAGAGTTTTGTCTTTCATTTTATGAGACTGAGGGGGAGGTGAAGAGAGTTTTCTTTTCTTCTTTTTCTATTTTTTATGTTGGCAGGTTTTCAGTTTCCTCTCCTTCAAAGTAATCAATATGTCAGGGCAGCATATTCTGAACATCTCCAGTGTCAATACATGTTTAAGAAATCGTGAATGAATGCACATATTCAGTTGGGAGAAGCTCAGTCTTGTTAACAAATGTCACCAGATTCTGAAAGCCAGAAACACATTGTCAACTTGCTAGTTTCTCACTGGAAGCATAACTGTCAAATCACAGAACCTTCACAGCAAGGCATGTGGCCCTTGATCTGCTCGTGTCTCAGGTGATCCAGAGTCAAGTTTCATTTAGGCCCGTGACTTGCTTTTCTATCTGTCCAGATGCCTGCCTCTTGGAGCCTGTTCTGTTTGAGAGAGTACACACCTCCAGTCAAATCCCTGATGATCCTCACATTTTGCCTCCCTAAGAGCCTCATCTCTCTCCTGAGCCATCACATGTTGGTTCATAATTTAACTTTCCAGGAGACATATGCAGAAACAAACTGGCTTAAATTACTCATTGTAATCATATATAGTACACATTATTTCTTTATGTTATACATAAATACAATTAGACTTAGAAAACAAAAAAGTTAATTCAGTAAGCTCATATAGACCCTAAGGGTAAAAATTTATATATAAACCCATGTCTTCTACTTCTTAGTTTATATTACTCTAATATTTTTATGTTATTATTATTATTGTTACTGTCTCTCTGTGTGTTCCTATGTACCCTTCAGTGTTCATGTCCATATAAAGGCTAGAGATTGATGTCTGTGTCTGGTATCTGCTTCTGTCATTGTCTGTCTTTTGTTTTTGTAGCAGGGTCTCACTCTGTAACCCTGAGTGTCCTGGAAATAACAATGTAGACCAGGCTGGCCAGAAGCCCACTTGCATATGCCACATAGCCAACTTCCACCTTATATTTTAGGGTTTCTCACTGAACTTGGAGCTCCCCAGCTCACCTATACTGGCTGATCATATGAACTCTGTCTCTGTCTCCCCAGTATTATAGGCACATGATGTCACCCCTAGGTTTTTTACTTAGTTGTTAGGAATCCAAAGTCATGCCTTTGTGTTAGCTCAAAATACTTTATTGACTGAGACATCTCCCTAGCCCTTTTCTCATATAAAAAATGTTGAAGTTTAAGATACACACACACACACATACACACACACACACACACACACACACACATATATATATATATATACTTGCCATATATGCATATACATATTTGTACATATATACATGCATGTATATATGTGTGCATGTATGTATACATATATACATGCACAAGAACATACACACATATACATATATACATATATACATATATATATATGGAGAGAGAGAGAGAGAGAGAGAGAGAGAGAGAGGAGAGAAATGTATCCATAAATGAGTTTTTACAAATCCAGCAAACTTCACTCACACCACCCAGCATTTCACTTTTGACTGTCATTCCTGGCACCTCAGTCATTCTGTGCTCCAGTACTGTGTCACTGTGTCCCTGGATTCTAGGTACATAGACTAAAGATTTTTTTCCTTTACACTTGTTTGTAAGAATATTTTGACCATTACCATTTAGTGTTCCTTTGTCAAAGGTTTCTCTCAAGCATACCCTATACCAAGGATTGTGTTCAGAACTGGAATCGTAGCTGATAGGGCACTAAGAGTCTCTGGTCTCAAGAGGCTTATAGTTTGTTTAGTAGAGGACAAGGGGACATATAAATAATCACCTAGATATTAATGAATTATAATAAGTATAATAAAAGAGGAATGTAGACTGTGAAGAAGACAAAGAGCTGAAGAAAATATAACCTCACAAGGGAAGGAAGCCAAACTTAGACTTAGTGCAGAGATGCAAGAACAAGGTTTACTCCATTTTTTTATTAGTCAGATCAGTATGTGACAGTTCAAATAGAAGATACTTGATTGGAAATTTCACTAGTTTAAATCAGCTACAGAATTAAAACAGAGACTTTTGTTTATGGCTTCCTCCCCTCCTCACTCTTACTGCATTCGTCAAGTAATATTAGAGACTGATACACAGCTTCTTGGAGGAATGAGTCAAGATATATAATTTTCTGAATGTTGGAGTTCTCTGAATCTGCACACTTAAAAAACCTGCATCTCCAGGGGTGTGGTATCAAGATGTAGAATTCTGAGCAAGTGGTTAGATCGTGAGGGTGGCATTGTTAGAACTGGGATTAGCCACTTTTAAAAGGAGATCAGAGAAAGATACAAAACTCAATAAAACGAACATCATAAAACCATGTTTCCAAAGAAATTGTCTTTCTTTAAACTACATGATCTTACTTCTGTACACACTGTGTTTCCAAGGCTTCAATATTCCCATTCTCTGAAGCTTTGCTAGGATTAGCCTACATGGTCACTTTCCTGGGTTAGAGACTCAGGCCTATACCTTTCCCAGGCTGTCATTGTACACTGGTAGCACTCCAGTTCTGAGGTCCTGTAGGTTCTACAGGTTCAACAGCCTCAGCCAGAGCAGCAGTTTGCATGGTCTCCTAGGTTGTCCTAAACATCCTTTGGATCTAGGTGAAGGCTCTGCATGCACTGTGCTCTTTGGCAAGGTCGTTGACATATGGAGGTTGACAAGAGTCACAGCTTGAACCATCCTGAACAGAGCCCAGGCAACACCTGGGATGAGTGAGTCATAGATTATTTGAGAGAAGTGCTTAGCCAAAATTTGTAGGGTAAACTACTGAGATAGTAGAGGGGAGTATGTCCCGTGAGAACCTTAGGCTTTACCCTCAAACTCCTGTTTGGGGACTTTGATAGGAAAGGAAGCTTAGTGTCTCTGAAGTGTTGCTGGGTCAGGGTCATTCTTCTAAAGTCTCCAGGAATGTCCCATGCTTCCTTCCACACATATTAATCTCCTTACCAGACCATCTGTTGGGAGCACCCTCGGTTTTATTCTCACAAACACTTGTTTATTTGTTACACAACTAGGCCAAGAGGATTCATATCTTTGTCTTCTGCTTGTCTTTTAATGATGAATTCTTTATGTAAATTGCTTCTCTGTTCTTGTGTTTTATTACATGCAGTTAAAAGAAGCCATGCAGCACTTTGAATGCTTTGTTGCTTAGATCTTCTCAAGAAATCCTAGTTCATCACTCTTAAGTGCTGTCTTCCACGAATCCCTAGGACACAGACTCAATTCAGTCAACATTTTTACCACTTTGGAACAGGGATAACCTTCTCCCTGGTTTTGGATGCTCCTTTCTCATTTTCATTAGAGACTTCACGTAAATGGTTTGATTGTCTATATTCTGGAACATTTTGATCATGGCTTTTCATGCAGCTCTTTCCTTCTGAGCCTTGCCAGAATCTCCATCAGTGTTCCAACTATGCTCACCCAGGCTGTGCCTAGCATGTCCTGTCCTTTAAAATATGCTTAGCATCTACTTAGAGCCCAGTTAGACCTCCTTCCACATCTTCATTTGCATTTGTTATTGAATTAGTTATATTCCTTATGATCAACTTGAGGTCTTCCTCCAGTGCTTGTGGTATAATAGAAATTTATTGGCATATAGTTCAGAAAGCTGGGAAGAGTTGGGTATCTACCAAAGACCTTCTGACTGTATCATCTCGTCACAGTAGGAGAAGGACAGGAGAAGAAGGAGAGAGGAAGAGGAGAGAGAGAGAGAGAGAGAGAGAGAGAGAGAGAGAGAGAGAGAGAAGATCTATGCACCAAAACACCATTAGTAAAGTAGTAAACCAATTCATGAGGATAGACTACTAATGGCTTATTCATTAAAGGTTTCAGTTAATGTTAAAAAGGAATCAAGGCTTATTACAAGCGTTGGAGGACAGAAACACATAAACCATAGCAATTCCTTTTACCCTTCTGCATGTGAGATGTAACATGGTAACATTTTGAAATGAAAAGTAAGTCCTCCTTAGTACATTGATCTTGTACTTACCAGTTTTCAGGACTATAAGAAATAAATCTCTTGTTTCTATGCCATCTGGCTTATGGTAGTCTGTTATAGTAATTCAACTGGGTAAATACATGACACCAGCAACAAGATCAGGACACCTACTTAGCAATGTACACAGGACTGGAAAGATAGCTCAGTAGGTAACCTGTTTGTCCAAACAAGGATTTGGAACCCTGGTGCCTGTATATATGTTTAGTAGACATAGTGACCTATCTGTAATCCCAGTACTTGGGAAGTGGAAAGAGAAATTCACTAGAAGCTGACTGACTAGACTCATTCAATCATGAACACTTGGTTCAAGTGAGAGACTGTGTCAGTATGTAAGAGGTCCAATGATAAGGGAACCACACAATATCAATATATACAAACACAAATGGATGGCAACATACATGTGAACACTTATATATACACACAATACATGTACAGTAATATAATAAATGCATAAATATAAAGGTTTTGGAACTATGTTGTGTTTAGAAACTTAGAGTTTAGAGGAATGTTTAGAAAAATTCTACATTACGGTAAATGGACTATTGTTGCGTATATATGGTTTGTCCACAAAGCTCATGTTAGGTTTTGTTTCAAAATATAATAATTCTGAAGGCTCGTGAAGCCATTAGCAGGTAGAGTTTATTATAAGATTACTGGGTCATGATTGCCATCAGGTGGGGATCAATCCTAGCCTTGCAGAATGAGTTGCATCTTGCAAGGGTCAATTAGTTCCAGTAGAATAGACTGTCATAAGAGACTCTTGCTAGTCTTACTCTAGTTTTCATATGTGGTATTTCATTCTTGCATATATCTGATCTTGTTTTATGTTGGTGTGATAATTACAATGACCAAAGTCATCCTGGGGAGAGGATGGGGCTTGTTTAAGCTTACAGGTATAGTCTACCATAAAGAGAAGTCAAGACATGAACTAAAGACAGAAGCTTGAAGCAGAAACTAAATGCCAATATTGCCTACTTATTTGCTTTCTTGATTTGCTCAGCTACCTTTCTTATATAGCCCTGGGCCACCTTCCCAGAGATAGCACCTCCAACAAACAGCTAGATGTTCACACATCAACTAGCAGTTAAGAAGATGCCTTATAGACATGGCCACAGGTCAATCTAATATGGTCAATTCTTAGTTGAGATTCCTTATTCAGAAGTGACTAATCATGTCAAATTGACATAATTGAGCAGCACATACCCTTATGTCACATGATGCTGTCTATACTGTACAGCTGTCACCAGTCAGAGTTGACTCCATGTTTTTAAACCACAGAGAAGGAAAATGGTAAATCTTTTATTTATATTGTACCCAGAATTGAGTGATTTATTACAGCAACTTTGGCTACTAAAGGCAATTCTGATGAGAGCTGAGAGAGACAGAGAGGGGCAGTGAAAGGTTTAGTCTTCTTAGAGAATGTCTAAGTGGTTCTGGACACAATTTGGAAAAAATGCTGACCACAATGGTCATTCTGATGAGGTCTCAGTTAGGGATGAGAAACATGTAATTAATAAGTTAAGGAAACGTTGTTTTGATTATGATGTGATGCACCTTGGCTCAGTTGTTCTCAGACCCTAGTCTTTTATGAAATGTAGAAATTTTGAACAATGAGATTTGGTATTTGGTGAAAACCGAAAGCCTTATGTTGAAAATCTTACTTGATTTCTCCTGGTTCTGTATAATAAAATTCAAGACGAAGAATTCAACTTAAGATTGAATTTCTAATCAAAAGAGAAGCAGATGAAAAGGACTTGGCCTATCCTCAGTGGATAAAATGAGAACACCTGATAGAAGAAAACACAACTATGGCCAAATGATTCTGAGATCAGACTGCCATGGACCTTCATCAAGGTGATAGAAAATGGTACCAAAGACATTTTGGATGTCACTCTGGATGCCCTTACCACATTGGATCTAGAGTACAGGGACCTAGACACACAACAATTTCAAACTTTTAATTCCTATGTTTTGTCACTTGCTCATGGCTGCAACAAAGAGGATACTAGCAAACACAAGTGTGACCTGAACCGTGGTAACTGCCCTTTAAAGAGAGCTTTGGCAGCACCGAGGCACTCAGTGCCATCTTTATCAATTCAGAAAGAACACACATCAAAGAGAAGCATGGCTTCATCTACCTAGAATTTAAAGGTAAAGCTACTCAGATCAGCAATATTGCTGATTTTCAATTTTGGCCTGTGAGAACCATGACCATGTGACAAAGGCACAAAGCTACCCTATAGACAAAGCTGCTCAGAGCTTTGGTAGCAGAGCTACTGTCTCAGATATGTACAAAAGTCAGGATCGCCACCCCAGTGTGTCTTAAGGGAAGGACTTCTGACAGGGGGGAACTGTAGGACCCTTTAGCCCAATCTTTATGGTTGAATGAGAGTCACTTTATTGGTTTCAGGTATACTTGTAGCCTGAATCCCTTTCTTCACCCCCATTTCTCCACTTTTGCAATGGCAATAGCTGACCTATACCCACCCATCTCACTGTAGTATTTTGGAATTAGTGACTTCGATTTTTCCAGTTTAACTTGGGGTACACTGTACCTTGAGTCTCACACAGACCTGATTTACATGGTATCTAGGTGAGATTTTTGGACCTAGAATTTAAAGTTTATGTTTGGATAAATTAAGAATTTTTGAGACTATTGGAGTGTAACAAAGATATCTATCATGCAAATAAGACATAAAGGTTAAACATTTGATCCAAAACTATATATTTGCATTCTATTAAAATCTATGTTAAAAGCCTACTGTTAGGGTGACATTTTAGAAAGTGGGCTTTTAGGAGGTCCTTGGGTTCCAAACAGGGTTAAAATACTTATAAGAGATTACTGAAGGAACCACTTTTTCCTTCTACAAATTGATAAGAATGTAAGAAAGGATCCTTTGTGAACCAGAAAGAAGCCCTCACCAAATAGCAAACTTACTGTTTTCTTTTTTGTGGACTCATTACCTTCTAAATTGAAAGACGTATTTCTTGCTTATATGCTACTCCCAATTAAGGAATGTGTATGAGGAATGATCTCCATTCTCTCCCTGCCCCTCCCTCCCTCCTTCCCTCCCTCCCTCCCT
>NW_021604756.1:349596-428412 GCF_004785775.1 Grammomys surdaster | reverse complement strand
TCCCTCCCTCCCTCCCTCCTTCCTCCCTTCTCTCTCCCTTATTTCTTATCCATCATGAGATGAACCACTTTTGTCCATGTTGTCATTACCATGATGCTCTATCTTGCCACAGGCTCATGGAAATGGGACCAAGTGGCAATGGTCTGAAACCACGAGCCCAATAAGTGTCATACGTTGGTGTGTTTTGTCACAGCAACTGTAAGCTAACCCCTCTCTCATGATACAGCTTCTTTACAGTAACCCTCATCTCTCTTCAAAGTTCCACCACCTCCCCAAAGCACAGCAGGCCAGGAAACCTTTAGCTGATGGGGGAACAGGCATGACACTTGAGAATCAAAATTATAGTGTCCTTTATTTTTTAAATAATGGTTTCATCTCAAAATGTCAAAGGTATCACAAAATCAGAAAATATATTAATGTATTAACAACAAAAAAGTGTAAAGGAGGAAAGAGAATGCTATTCTGAAGTGGTTGAGGATTTACTGTTTAATTTACTGTAAATATCCAATAACCTTTTGCAAATCAAAAGGAAAAAAGAAAGGAAAAAAGAAAAAAATACAAAAAAACCCAAAACAAAAACAAAAACACCCACCACCACCAACAACAACAAAAACAATCTATTGACCTGTTACTGCTCTGAAGGGTTTGGAGAGTTCACTAGGTAGTTCAGAGAACTGACTGACTGCTCTTCTAGAGGACCCAGGTTCAATTTCCATCCCCCCACATGGTGGCCAACAAGTATGTATAACTCCAGTTTCAGGGGTTCTAATGTTCCTTGGCTTCTACAGGCATTGCATATGCATGACGCCTAGACATACATGCAGGTAAAATACCTATACACACTAGGAATACATCTCAAAACTTAAGTCTAAAATATACTGTAACAAAATCACAGTGGTTTGAAATGTGGAAACATCTTCATTTTAAGAGCTAGAACAAGAAAAAAGGGATTTGCTCTCACTATTGATTGAGCTAATGAAGCTGGAAAATGAAAGTTGTAAAAATGATGAAAAAAGCTCCATCATTTACACACAACATAATAAAGTATGGAAAATCAAAACATGCACACATTCTAGGAATATAGGCATTCAGTAAATTTGTCGAATGTAAAATACATTGTTAAAGGTTTATTGCTTATGAATGCATGAGCCAAACTAAAAGCTTAAATTAAAAGGTTGGGTCTAAATGACATATTTAAAAAAAATAATAAAGCTTCTTTTAAAAATTAATTGAAGGAAATAACTTCTACAAATCAGTAAGAGAAAAAATGGCCTAAAATATCGACAGGAGCCTCAAGGGTACATTTATTTCACAAAAGCAGCCCCTGCAAGCATAGAATGGATCTCGGGAAAACAGGTTCAGTCTCATTAGCAAACTGCATGAAAATGAGCCACAGTCCATTTTTCATAACAGATTTGCAGGGCGTGGGTGTTGCTGAGCATATGGAAGAGCTCACGTCCCTATGTGTGACTGTTAGTGTATCATCCTTCTCAGAAAACAGCATCATCTTCCTGACAAAATTGATCTTGTGCCGTGAATGTAACTTGGTCATTCCACCCTGGATACACATCCTAGAGACACATTTGGACCAGTAAAAACATCCATCTACCATAGAATGGCAACAAGGAATAATGTTATTGATTGCTACAGACCATGGGAATAGAGCATTCCAACTACTTATAGAAATGTAGATAAATGCCAGGAACATAATATTGAACAGAAAAGAAAAATTGAAGGTGAGCATGTTTTCATTTGCATAGTTTTAAAACTTAAACAACCAAAGACTGTATTTGATTTAAGCATACCCAGAGTATTCTGTGAGCCTATGAAGTAAACCAAGGAAACTATAGAGAATAATTCTAAATAGTTCTAGTTAATGAGAAGGGTGGGTTTAGATTTGAGAACGGTGAAAAGAAAATTGGAAGATATCAGAGATGCTTTCTCATAGTCTCCATGATGTATCCAGGCAGGGACTGTTCAATTTCTATAAAATGGTAGAGTTGGACCACAGCATCTTTAACTGGTTATGAACAGTTACTTGAATAGCCCTAGGCTTATGATACTAACCCAACTACTATAGTTGCTATTATACTATTTAGTTGCTGTTATATGGATTTACTCCAACCTTTCTGTCATTGTTTATGTTTGTGTGTCTTGTCCTATGGTCCTTCAATCCATATGACAGTTATAACTAATCAGCATATATTGTAGAGTGCAGCAATTTAAAAAAATGTATAAATGTAATGACCAAATCAAAGTAATTAGCATTTCCTCCTCCTTGGACAATAACCACTTCATTTGCTAGAAACCTTTGAATTTATATCATGTAAATATATATTTACATATATTTATGTATATATTTATATATATTTACATATATATAGTTATATATATATAAAACTATAGTTGTTATAGCACTTTATAGAACACTGGAACTCATTACTTATATTTTCCTGTTTGATAAGTGTTTTTTTTTCTTTCAATGTTTAGAAATGTCACTCATTCATCACCAATCTTTATAATATCTATTCAAAATCAACATTAAGACTTACTGTTGGTCTTTGAACTTAATGCTTCCTTTTTTCTCTAGTTCTGTCTAATATTTTATCAGAGATCATATTTTATATGATTTTTACTATATTCTCGAGCTTTCTGGTGAACTCGTCTCAGCTTCAGTTAGTTTCTCCCATACGCATCAAGCTCTATCAACAACACCTTTTTGAGCTCATGTGTCTCATTAGTCACAATTTGCAAAACTCTCTGATGAACTCAAACCTTCAATCTATGGTTCTGAGAAACTAGCAATCTTTTGCAAAATGTGGAGGCAAAATTCCTTGTGGCCCTTTTACCATGCACACTGAATCCAACTTGGATTTCTCTTCCTCAACATTTTTTGTTGTGGATCACCTGGGGAATGTTCCTCCAGTTAAGTCACCTGTGTGTGTCCTTTAATTGACTAACGTCAGTGTTGTGTCACCCACACGTGGCAAACGGACACAACTTCTCAAGCCCACTATCTGCCATTGTTCTTGAATTCCTTAACTTAAAACTCACATTCTTACTTATTACTGAGCTTGTCATTGGAAGCCCAATCAGACTGTTTAATACATTGGTATTCATAACACATTAAAATTCACATTAGTAGTCATAACACATTAGTATTCATAACAATCACAACAAAGACAGTGGATACCATGTGCTCCCATGAAACAGCGACTTAACTGCTAGTTAGCCCTTCCAAATGAGTGTACTTCACAGGTCTGGAAGGCTCAAAGATTCCTACAAAATCACAGCCAAGCTTCAGTTTTTCTTCACCTCTTCCTTCTGTCTAATTTTGTGTGTGTGTGTGTGTGTGTGTGTGTGTGTGTGTGTGTGTATGTATGTATGTAAGGAAGATGCTCACTTGATTGATATCTGCTGCATGTGTCCAAAAGAGTTTAACAATAACAAACTTCTGTCCTACCTCAGAACACTGAATAGTAAATAGTCCTATCTTTCTTTAATTAAAATAGCAGAAAAACAAACAAACCCAGTAACAAGATGCTACCATTTGTGTGGTAAGAAGAGAGTTCTAACTGCACATGTCATAGTATCTTCTTCATCTCCCGGCCCCTATACCATCCCTCCCAAATACTCAGTTGCTTTGGTTTTTGCATTCATTAATAAAAGTATCCTACAAATTTTTAACTATGCTCTCAGTTTCTTTACTTCATTTTAAAAAGTAGACATTAAATTCTCATATGTCCCTATAGGCTAGATAGACAGCTGCTAAACTGTATGAAAACTCAGATGTGAAAATAACGTTTAATTGCTGTTTTAATGTGGGATGGCACTCTTATACAAAGTAATTCACCTTCTTCAAATTCTGCAGCTGGGACCATAATGCTGTTTCAACACTAAGGTTGTTTCCCCAATTCACTGAAAGTGTTCTTTGAGATCTATTCAAGTACAGATTATGTCTTTATTTTGTTTTTAGAGTTCTCTTTAGTTACTTCTCCATTGCTCCCTGACTCTTCTCACAGGAAAGTGTTTGCCTCTACTGCTATTAAGTCTGATATCCCTAACTGAGCATTGTAGAAGGGCACATTGAGTCAACTATGTTTGCCTAGCTCCTCCACACGCATCTCTGCTTCTAAAGATTCACACATCTGGTTAGATCAACTAGCTTGCACTGAAGGTTAACTTCTTTTTTCTTTTCCATCAGAAGACACAAATGTGGGAGAGTGCAGCACTCTGGAACTTGTGCTTCACACAAGGAGGATGGCCAAGGGGCAAGCATCAAACTTTGTCTAATAGAGAGACCATAGTAGACTTTTCTTGTTTCAGCATGTTTGTGTTCCTATAACAATGGATGGGTGTCGCTGAAGCTGGACACAGGATGAGTGGCCTCTGCAGATACTACCTCTTACTAATACAATACCCCTAGCACCTCTCCAGAAATAATGTCCTCTAAATGGATGTTACATTGGCTATGCAGTGATGCACCAGAAAAAGTTGGAATTTGTTCAGTTATATTTTCAAATGTAGCTGGTCACATGCTTCTTTGCTTTGTTTCATAATTGTGCTAAATTATGTCAACTGATTTTTAATGTGAAGGCAAACTCAAGTTCTGGGAATGAACCCAATTTTTATGAGAAATTATCTTTTTTGCATATTTCTGAGTTTGATTTGCTAATATTTTGCTTAGGATTTTTGCATTTGTGGGTTTTTCCCCTTGTTATGTCTCTGAGTCTTGGTATATATTATGTGGTACGAAAATAGACTTGAGAAATAGTTCTTTTTGTATTCTCTAAAGGAGTTTATATGCATTATTTTTTTACTTGACAAAAGCCATCTGAGAATTTTGTTACATTGTTTTTAATCACATCAAGACTTTATTAAACATATATTTGTTGATATTTTATGATATGCTCTGTTTAAGAAGTGTTTCAATTTTACTTAAAATTTCAAATTTGTTATTATAACATTGATTATAGTGTATTTTATTATTTTAGTATATAAATTATATATGTTTGTTATTACTATGTCTACAAGTTTTCACTTCTTTTATTTTTGACCAATTTCTGGTTGTTTTTCCATTTTTATTAAACTTTTCAACAAAGGGACTATTGGTTCTGCTGATTTTTCTCTATGGCATACACTTCAAAATTATTATTTTGAGTTTAAATTTCTGTTCCTCTAGAGAACCCTGACTGATACACATGGAAAGATTAAATGGAGCAATATAGTTAAGTGTGGAAGGTTCTGTCCTTGGATGGCAGTGTCAAGTTTGCAGACTTGTACACATCAGTTGATGCATCCTTGAATTGAAGCATGAGTTCAAAGACTGGTGGCTCACTAGTTCTGAGGAATTAAGGCTTTCCTCCTCATTCTTCAACTTGCCGACAGAATAGTGAACTTCAGCCTCTAATCATGTTAACCTGTTCTCCGATTTAACCCCTCCCCTTTCTACACCATTTGTCTGTAAAGCTCTGACTACTCCAGGAACTCATGGGAGCTTGCACCTGGCTCTCACACCTCTCCCATCCCAGATTTTCAGCTCTGAGACTTCTTGCCTGGCTGATCTGCCCCACTTTGCACTAGATCACATGAGTGCGTGAAGTGGGTAGTCTATCTCAAGGTGCCCACTCTTTCTTGCATAGATTCTGAGCATCTTAGAAATTCACTACAGTGGCCCCAAGGGAATTGCATAAAACCTGAGGCTTATCAGAGGTCATGTGGAGTTGTGGTACCTGAAGTTCTGGCTGCCTAGAGAGTACTCTGTTGTTTTGAGACTGGTGTATATGTGTTTGTTGCTTTCATTAGCTGTCCATTTGCTGGTGGCTATCTGGAAGGGTTACATAACCTAAAATGGGCAATTCAATATTTAACCTTCAAATCTGAGGCTTTAGATCTCACCAGTTCAAATTACAAAACAAACTAATTTCCAGCAATTAAAATCCATCCTTTAATTAGTAAAATCTAAATTTATGTTGATTATTTTGAAAACTTTCCCTGCCTTTTTATATTGAATTTACAGATAGAAAGCAAGATATTTTCCATATAAACACCTGCTACATATTACTTTTATAGTATTGTAGATTTAACTTAAATTCAGAATTTTATATTAAACTTGTATCTTCTTAATAATTTAAATCAGTGTTTACTTAAAAGAGATCTTCTGCAAATGTATAACATGTTGCATTCATCTAGGACCTGTTAATCAGCCCTTTTGAAAGTTTTTTGAGTTATAGTAGATCACAAACTTTTAGCTAATGAAATAAACATAAGGGAAAAATGCCAAAATTGAAAATTGAAATAGAAGCAAATGAAATGAAAAACAATTTTATACACAAATTAGTAAGTGGAAAAAAAACATATGTGAGTTCTAATTAGATGTTTGCCTTTCATACTGCAAATCTATGATTACTTTTTTGCAGGAATTTGAAGTATTTAATATCAGGCATTTTTTAATGAATATAGAATAAGATTTTGAAGTTTCTTTTCCCCTTCCACACAGATCCTACCAGATCTAGAGGGACAGCAAAAGGCCCATAAACTCAGTCAACCAACTTATATCAATATGCATAAGCCAAACCTGGAACAAAACTCATCACTCCAGGCCAGTGATAACTCCTCCATCAACTTCAGACAAGGGGACTGAGGGTGGCTGTTGCATCCAGGAGCTGGGGCCAAGAACTAATCAGATGTAAGCTAGTGATATTGGCACTTAGTATTGAATTTCAAGTGCTTATTTCAATTTTAGTTTGAGCTCCAGGGGCCAGATTCTCTCAGGTGGCTGCAGGGTGTGTTGCCTTCCCTGTCTTTGTTGGTACTCAACACCATTGCTACCACCCCAGGCCAATGCTCAAGCAAGCTGGAAAACATGAGGAAATTCAAAAACAAAATCAAGAAGCTTTCTGAGTTAATATTGTTAAACATACAATCCCACAGGAAAGTGGTAGCCAGTGTTTTCCCCAGCATTTAAGCCCTTCTTCCCCAATATAGCGGTAGTTAGGAAAGAGTGATTCCATGTTCCCATTTCTCAGCACCACCACAGTCTTCTTAGGGATGAGGTAGATTCAGTTCTCTCCAGTGGATCAGAAGAGTGCCCTGTGAGTCAGGTAAGGAAGTAGGTGGGCATTTTCCAACCTATTACCTCTCTGCTGGCTGGAAAGTTCTGGCTCAGAAAGACCTCAGAAGCCCCTTCTAGATGATGGCAGAGTCTCTTCATTCTATGCTCCTAAATAAGAAGTCCTCACAAACTTCTGACTCACACCCACTGACAACATTCTTATACATTTGCACATTCACACACTAACAACCCTCTCCCTCACTGTCACACAGATATGCATTTATACATCTACCTACTCATATATACCGACATTCTTACACACTCACATATTTACACACATTGACAATATTCTCCCACGGTATCACACAGGCATACATTTATACACTCATACACTTGTATATCTTCAAGTACTGACACATGCACACACAAACATACTCCCACATATTCATGCATGTTCACAGCCACATACTCAAACATAATGAAAAATAGACCCTTACGCACCCTCACATCCATACCTGCATAAACACACACATTTACACAAAACTCTTTTGCATTAATATACACATATTCACATTCCCACAGATTTGCACACTAATTCACCCACAGTCCAATGCTTACACACTCAAAAATACCCTAACATGCATTCACACATTCTTGCATGCATATATTCACATACAGACACACTCAGAAACTCACATATTCACAGTCCCATAAACACAAACACTCCCACACAGTCACCAGCAAGTCAACTACTCTCAATATTATACTGACACATAAGATATATCATCACCCTATTAAATACATATGCTAACATGCACACTTGTCTATTTACACACTATCAGTCAGTCTCTGAATTATACATTTGAACTCACACACATTTGTGAATGCACTTGCACACTCATATGAAATGGGGATGGATGACTGTGCTACTGGCAACCTCAAAATTGTGAGATGAAGGTAGGCAGGACCCAGAGAGCTCAGTGAATAGCCAGGCTATTAAAAAAAAGAGAGAGAGAGCTTTCAGGTGAGTGATAGGCTCTGGTTCGATGCAATCTGGCAGAGAAGAGAGGACAATACCAATATCCTGCTCTGGCTTCTACACACCTCTTTATGACTCCTCTCTCTCTCTCTCTCTCTCTCTCTCTCTCTTTCTGTCTCTTTTTCTCTCTCTCTCTTTCTCTCTCTCTCTCTCTTTCTGTCTCTCTTTTTCTGTATCTCTCTTTCTGTCTCTCTGTCTCTGTCTCTCTCTTTCTCTCATATGCATGCCCCACACATAGAAAAAAAGAAAAGATTATTGTTTTTTATCCAACAAATGTGAGTGTTGTGTCATTTACTGTTCAATACTTAGGAAATCACTGAACATAAAATGGACAAGCACTGTCTTGAATGTCAGAAAGCCACTATCTACTGGAAGAAATTGCTCTACTAACATAAAACTGTGGTGGCATTTCAGTAGTATTGCCGTTCATGGGATGTCATATAACCACGAAGGGGTAAGATACAGAAGATCAGTATCAGAAGCTACAGTAGACTAGCTTGCCTACATATATCCTGAGACACGCTATACCTCCCTAGTACGAGCAATTTCCAATGTTCTTCTAGCAGATAGCAATGTCCTTGCCATCATATAAATGCATTAGAGGGATGGTCACAACTATAGAAAGAAACATATTTCATCTTTGGAAACCAGAGCTGAAGTAAAAGCACTCACCAGAAGACAGTGGCCTCTCTGCTTTATTTCCAGTTCATCACGGTCTGTGGGCAAAGCATAGGAAGACAGAAAAGATTCATAGAGACCGTGGAACGCTATTGTTCCTTTACTGTTCAGATCAGCAGGAGGATGCATGGCAATAGAACAAGGATGCAAGAAGAGGTATTAATCTTGACACTGACTGGTAATGTTCTGAATAGGTTCACAGTGGAGGCATTGGTCATAGGTTTCTAGGCTGCATAAGACATGTCAGCAGTGTTCTTTAGTTAATATGCATCTAGAAAATAAAACCAATTATTGTTTTCAAGGGGGAGAACTGAAAGAAGATAAATCTTCATTCAAGGTCTGGAAAGAACTGATGTGGACAAGAAATAGGTCTACATAGTAGACTCTTTTTTACCCCAATACTTTTATTTTTGGACTCCATATTGACAATCTCAATCATCTTCCTGTGGTGAAGAACTGAGAGAATCGAGCGTCTGAGTATGTATGTCCTATTGAACTCAGCGCTATCTGACCCCAAGTCTTTTCTTCACTCTATGTAGCAATAGTTGTATTTATATCAATTATATTTGCTGAGTATACTGGCAGGTGAGGTGAAACTGTGTGCTGCTAAAGTTAACTAAGTCTAAGGTTATCCAAGATCCTGGAATCTCAAAGCTCTAACTCATTGTGGTCTTGGAGGGATGTTGAGGGAAATGCTGGAGATATTTTATTCCAAATTTCTAAGCACCAGAATGAAAATCCCTCATTTCCCTATGTACTTCTAATATGCACATAAGTAGAACTGTCAAACTTTCTTTTCATTCAAGTTGGGATACTGTGGTGGTTAGTTTTAATGCCAACTCTACACTACCTAAAAATCACTTAAGAAGAGAGTTTTAATTAAGGAATTATCAAGTTCAGATTGACCTCCAGGCATGTCTATGAGGAATTGTCTTGATTAGTAATAGGATTATCTAGCATATTGTAAATGACACCATTCTGTAGACAGGGAACCCTGAACTATATAATGCAGGAGAAATCTAGCTGAAGCAACCAAGCAAGATTCTATAATTTTATTCTCTCTGCTCTTTTCTATTGATGGGTCTGGCTGCTTCAAGTTCCTGCTCCACTAAGATGGACTGTAATCTGGCTTTGTAAGGCAAGTAAATCTAGGTTTCTTCTTTACGTTGCTTTTAATCAGGGTATCTTATCACAGCAACAGAAATGAAACTAGATTGGATACTTTGAAAGTATCAAAGGCTTCTTTCTTTTTATTCCTCCAAAGTGTAGACTAGTCCTTCCTCACAGATAGGGCAAATCTCTTCAAGCTGTACCTCTATATGTGTGGTAATCAGTACAGTATGCCCTCCAGCTAATATGAGTGTTGACACATCTACACTAGGGTCAGAATAATCTCCATCGCTCATTAGCAGTTCTTCTTGGCATGTTCGTTAGCCTGTTGCCCTTCATCCTAGAAAATTTGATTTAAACCATTAATTAGTTTTCTTGGCTATTATAAGAAAATAACACAAATCAGATAGGTTTAACCCATAAAATGCCATGCTTTTATATTTCTGGAGCCTGGAGGTATGATTTAAAGACATAAAGTCAGGCCATTCCCTATGGAGGGTATAGGCAACAATGTTCTGTGCATTTATTTCTCTTAGCTGCTGGATTGCTAGCAATTTTTGGTATTCCTTGCATTGTAAAACCTTATGCTAAGTCAAATTTCATTCTCACATGAGATGGATCCTTGTGCTGTGTCTATTCTCTCCTTATAAAGGCACTAGTCATGTCGGAGTAGCATCTAATCGCATGTTCTTAACTTAGATACATCAGCTAAGACAAATTCCAAATACAATCACATTGTTAGGTAGTTGGGATTATAACCTCCACATGTATTTTAAAGGTACACAATGTAGTCCAAGGACACAATTGAGTGTAGTTTTTCAGTTTTGATATTGTTGTTACTTCCAGAACAAACAGACCAGCAGAGGGACCAGCAAAAGATTTCTGAAAGAGGCCAGCAAAGACCTGCAAAGCACAGAGGTAGTTCCACACATCCTGTAGGAACATGAGCAAGGTTCAACCCATCTTGGAGGAATATGGGGACAGGATCAAATGCAGAGAGAGAGAGAGAGAGAGAGAGAGAGAGAGAGAGAGAGAGATGAGAGAAGCACAGAGGGACAGAAGAATTAATGGAAATATGTTCTGTCTGGGTTGGGGGCTTGGCAGAATCTCTAAGAAGTCTCAATGCAGGTGACCCTAACAGAGATGCCCAACAATGGGGACATAGAACCTGAAAAAACCACCTCCAGGAGCCAGACATGAGCCTCAGTGGAGGGATGGGGACAGAAGCCAAGCATGGCTATCCTCTGAGAGGCTCTATCCAGCAGCTGACTGAGACAGATGCAGATACCCACAGCCAAGCATTGGATGGAAGTCAGGGACCTCTATGGAAGAGTTAGTTCAATGATTGAAAAAACTGAAAGCAATGACAACCCTACAGGAAGACCAACTAACCTGGATCCCTGGGAGCTCCCAGAGACTGAGACACTAACCAAAGAGCATACATAAGCTGGTCCAAAGCCCTGGCACATACGTAGCAGAGGGCTGCATTCTCTGGACTCAATCGAGAGGATGTATCTAATTCTGTAGAGATTTGATGCCCCAGGATTTGGGGAAAGGCACCCACTCAGAGGCAAAGGGGATAGGGATGGGGGGGGGGAGAGAACTCTACAAGGGAAGACCGGAAGAGGGGGCAGCATTTGAAATGTAAACAAATCAAATAATTAATTATTTTTAAAAATAATACAGTATACCTTTAAAAAATAATAATATATCTTTTTATGAACCATTTTTTATGGAAGATTTTGCCTTTCGTGAATAAAGCATATGCATATTCAGTCAACAGAACCTTTTCCATAGTTTTGGTTACTGTGTTAGAAAAAAGCATTATCATATTTCTTTGAAAATATTTCTTAGAAAAGCCAGTGATCAAATGTTGGTAGTTGTTATTTCTGGTGATACACAAGGATCTAGAGGCCTGGTCCCTCCCTTTCACAGGGAATAGCTAGATATATTCTCTCATGTGTCTGGTAAATTATTCATATTGTTTCCTTCTGAAAAGCAATACTGCTGTTCACTTCTCATCAGATTCACTTTGTCCTTGCTTTTATTCTTCTGACAAACACCTGAGAGAAACCGTTGCCATGTCTCTCAGAGGCACCATTAGCATCCCTGTTTCATTGCTTCATGGCTATGTTACCCCAAATAAGTTAATTATTAGTTAGAGTAGAATATACAGTATGATATAAAATTGCAGATGAAATGTATTGAAAAGTAAAGGCAAATGAGGGAGAAAATATTCATTCCTTCCAGGGAAAAGTTTATGTTTTTAGAGTATTCCACACTTTATTGTTCAAGCTTACCCCATTAAGATGCCTTGAGGCATACTCCTGTAATTCAAAGAATAATGTTCCTCAAGGTCAATTGTTTGTTCACTATCGGTGGCATACAGAACTCCCTCTCTTAAGTGTCATTATGAAAATACCCAGTTGTGAGATCTTTGCTGATCCATCCATTTTATTAGGGGAAGTCATATTACAACACTGTCTATGGAGAGTTGGTAGTATACTGCAGTGTTTCTAGACCCCATTAAAATGGGATCCATTTTCCTTTTTTTGCAAGTTATGCATACCCTCTTGAAAAGAAATCTTTACTTAAAGCCAATAAGTACTGCTTATACATGAATAATGGTCACCTTCAATGGTAGTGGTCACTCCATCTTCTGTGAATTGGGAGAAATATACTAGAGTTTGTATTTTTATGTGTCTCTATGCAGGTATCCCAAAATGCAGTCAATAGGTTGAATCAAGGGCTACAGTGTTTTATACTTTATTCTTCAACTTTATTCCACTAAGATACTTTAGGCATATTCCTATATTTAGTAGGAATTTATTTTAATTGGTATTGGGTGCGAAAGAGGCAGATTTAGAGAAATTAACCAGTGATATAAATTATGATATATTTCATCTACTGCTATGACAGTAAAAGAAGATACGTTAATGCTGGAATGGAATACACAAACACCATCAGCCACTGGTCTTTACGTGACACCAAATGGTATGCATTTTACCTAACTCCTATTATAGCTTCCTTACTCACAGATAGCTTGGCCATTGAGGTAATATGCTAGTTTATATCTATAGACATTCTGGATCATGTTATGACTTGTTTTAATATGGATTGATTTTCTACTTTGGCTAATTAGTCGAAATATTAAAGAGTACATCAGTATTATTAATACATTTTTTGTATTACATTTCAGTTACATATTTATTGTCTCTGAAATCTCAACTGATGGAAAATTTTAAGCCACATGAGATTACCACGGATGACAGGTGACTCCTAGCATATCTTTGCCATTTGTTTAGCCGAGTAACTGTTAATAGTGACCTCGCCAATTCTTCATGTAGAAAACTAAAGAGCAAACATTCCATTTTGTTATTTTCTGTTACGTGGTCTCATGCACTCTGGTAAAGGATTAGTCCTCGGAATTACTATTGAATTAAGATCCACTGATGGTGATCAGGGGAATTAGTGGGTATTCTACACATAGAAGTGATTTGTACATGTTTCATAGCATTATGGGTGACTTTGAGCATTTCCTTCTTTTTATGATGATAAAATCTCTTCTTGCCTATATTTGATAATGATTGATCATCAATCAATTGATCACTAAAAAGAAATCTAATTACAATTACACTATATATTTTGAGCTTAGAGAGTTGTTGTGTATAGCTATATCCTAAGATATCAGCAGTCAATATCTTAAGTATACTACAGCCACCATTGTAATGATTCCCTGGAATAGGTATAGCAGCTCCTCTTTTTAAAAACTGAAGTAGCAAAAGGATTTAAAACAAGCCAGTCTGTTTCTCTCTCTCTCTCTCTCTCTCTCTCTCTCTCTCTCTCTGTTCTTCATTATGCAGGTGCACATGCTTGTACATGTGGAAGTCAGAGGCTGAGCAGTTGATTGCACCAGTCTCTCTATATTCTTCTATTTTGAGACACGGTCTCTCATGAACCTAGAGTTCACCACATTGGCTGGACTGGTTGGTCAGTAAGCTATACAGGATTCCCATGTCTCTGTTCCCTTTCCTCTATAGATATGTGCTAACATGCCTGCTTTTTTTTTATGAGAATACTGTGGATCCAAACTTTGATTCTTATGAGCATTTCTCCTGCACAAGTAAATCTTTCTGAAGGCTGGTTTGAACAAGATAGCAATAACAGAGAATCAATGAGAACTGAACAATAAATATGAACATATAATTCCATTCCATTGGAAGAACAAGAGAGTAATAATGGAAGTGTTCAGAGCATCAGAGGATTCCCAAGGTCATCTCATGTAGCTCACTCCCTAGTCTGACCTACATTCAGCCACCAAATCACGAGCCTCCCTCATAGCCTTGTAAATATCTAGTCTACTTCAGTCTAAACAGAAAACACACAAAGGCAGAGAAAGAGCTGTGGATAAGGAATTTGAAGAAATGTCACTGAGGATGAGGACAAGGATCCTGGCTCCTAGCCCAAGAACTATTACAAACCACAATACTCCCAGAAGTGAAAGACCAGAGAAATAACTAGAGTGAATATAGCATGGTGTCACTTAAACAATAGAAAAGACAATGGGGACAAAATCTAAACTCACTAATGACCAAAATATAAAACTCTTTAAGGATTAAACATAGTCTTCTGTCAACAGTACAAGCATTAATGAAAAGAAAGATGCTGACAAGAATAATGCTGATAGGTTATTTATTAAGCACTAATGAATATGACAGTAAACACTGAAGTAAACAATTCCATATTCAGGAGTTGTTACTGCTTTTTCTTTAGATAGAAAACCAAGGGCTTACTGAAGCAAAGCCATACCATAAAGACTCTGCCAGCCATTCTTTCGGCATCAGGAATCAAACACAGCTCTTTGTTCCTCCCAACACATGAATTTTTCATTGACAAATAATTCTCCCTTTGAGTACTAGTGAGGGAATCATTCCATCCTTAGAAAAAGGGTGTTGTTGGTAAAGCTACGTTTCCTGTATAACTCACATGGCTTCGGAATGCTCTCAAGAGCTACCGTGAACAGCCTCAGGGATAAATTTCTTGTGACTGCTGGACAGCGTCCATTGGTCTCTTGTTTTCTGTGTACCATACTCCACAGAGATCTGGTTGCTCTGTATATTCCCAAATGCCCAGGTCACAAGACTCAGAAAATATTTACTCAAGCCTACTGAAAAAAATAATTTTCATTTATTTTCTTTCAGGAATTAATTCAATTCCGGCAGGATTCAAAGTAAATAAAGAAGATGAAGAGACCATAGCGTCTGACAAATTAAACATTCATTAGGATCAAGGAAGGCAACGCAAGGGTAGAGTTTGCTTACTCAGGAAAATTAGCTGCAAGAAATCGGCATTAAGTTGTTCTTTCAAAAGATCTTATAGGTTATGAGAGCTGGGCTCTTTATAAATAATAATCTGATTGCCTGGGTAAGTTTTGAAAATGCAGTCCCAGAATCTCTGTGTAAAGATGCTGTTTGCAAAACCTCTGGAAAAACCTAAAAAAAAGAAAAAACAACTTGGAGATTAATACACATCCCAAATTATCTCCTCCCCACCTTAAGGCTTGTTTTATTACTCTCTTTTCATTTGTGACAAAAACAAACAAATGAAAAACCTCAAACAAACATTAAATAAAACAAAAAACCCATAACCTGCAGTTAGGAATCTTCTAACTGAAAGTTATATATGACAGACTTCCTGAAATACTTGCTTATCCAAAGGTTTGATGTTAAGTAGTATGGCCTGTCTATGACCCCTGCTCCAGTTCATATCTTGAAATACTTACCTCCAAGGCAACAATGATAGTTAATAGGTACTTAGGCCATGGGGGTGAAGCATACACCTTTATCAAAAAGGTCTCAGAGATCGGCGTTGGTCTTTGTACCACATATGATGGCATCATCTGTGAATCAGAAAGCTGGCCCTCAAATCTGCCAGGATCTTGAGCCTGAACTTACAGCTCCAGACTGGGATAAATGGTAAGTCCTGCCATACATGGCATTCTGACTAAGACTTCTGAATGGACTAAGACAACAGGCTGTCTTAGAGACCACATTGTCTAAATACAAGCAGTAAGAGGGACAATGACCTCACCTGGCTCAGTGCATGACACACATATGCACATTTTCCCCTACCATGAGAATGTATGGGAACCCTGCTCTAGGTGTGCAAAGGTGCCAACTCTCCTCTTGGGAAGACTTTGTTGCAGAACATACAGAATCATCAGCAAACAGGCTCCAGTGCTCAACGTTTTCAGGCTGCTCCCCGAGCCTCCTTCCATAAGCTTATGAACTTCCCTGGGACTCCCCACTGTGAGGCTGACAAGGTGAGGGTGTAAAGGCCCAAGCATTGCCATCGCACACAGCACCACCCTAATAGAAACTATTCACTCAAAGACTCATCCTGGGCAATGTCTCTGCTGAATTTCTTTTTCTGTGACCTGCACAGCTTTGGGGTTGACCTGATTGAGATAACCTGTAATGAAGAAACAAGACACACATGTAGAAATGCCAGAAACAGATGGGCAGCTCATGCTCATAGAGATGCACCAGCAGCCAAGTAACACATGGCATTTATTATACAGCTGAACGAGGAGGCAGGTTAGCTAATCTCTACAGAGGTCTCTGTTTGGGAACAGTTTCAGGCTGCAGTCATCCAGGAGGAGTAAGCTGTGATTAGTACTATCTGCACACACAGAGACTTGGACCAAGGAAAGGTCATGCCATTCTTCGGAGCCTGATCCATGGAATGTGCTGCTGCTGATCTGGGCCACTGGGGTCCTTGACATAAGAATGTTTATGTCAACAATGTGGATGTGCTTAATATCTCATCTACCCACCTTCGCTTTTCACAGGTAAAGATTGCAAATAAATACAATTGACCCAAATCCCATCTGAATTTCTGCAAGAAACACCTGCCCGGGCTGTGGGCAGTTCATGGGATCAGCTAACTGTGGGCAGTTCATTGTTTCCAACATCTGATTTCCTGGGACAAACTATTTTTCAAATTTGGACCCACTATTATTACTTTGCTCAGTCTGTGACCTCCAAGTTTCTTCTCTCAGGTTAACAATTTTAAAAAGTAGAAAAGAGATTTGGAATGGGAGATCTACAGAGATCGGGGCAGGGGGAGGAGGAGGGGAATGAAATCAGAAAAGCCCCATTCAGACTAATCATAAGCAGTCAAGTTAGGTCAACTAGTAAGCCAGGACAGATGTTCTTCAACATGACTACCTACAGGAGATCTCTGGAGAGCTTTCAAAGTAGTATATGGATACACAGGCTCTGTCTCCTGTCTCCAACAGAGATGTTTAAAATGTGACTAGTTTCTGTGAGGTTGTGACATGAGTAGGAGCCATGAATTGTGGAAAAGTAACCAGATTCATAGTCAGGCAAGAAAGAACTGTGGATGGAGGCCAACCTTACTTTTTGTCTAATCAAGCTGAACTCTAAGTTTTATTTGGATTCTGTGAATCAGTTAAGTTGTGTCACAACGTTTAATGTGAGCAACAGGAAACAACGCATGTGTTCCTTCCTTATTGGGGCCCTAAAGCAGCTTGAACATTACTACACCAGACCTGACCTTTGATAATGAGCCAGGTAGGCAACCTGAAGTAGAATACAGGGATTTCATCACTGATACCTTCCCTTTGTGTGTTCAGTGAAGACCTGGAAATACATTTATAGTACCCTTCATTAAAAAAATCAATCAATCAATCAATCAAACAAACAAACAAACAAACAAAAACCCCAAATAAACACAAAACCAAATCAAGCAAAACAGAATAAAACCCCACAGAGAAATCTAGAAAGCTAAAAGTAATTCAGGAATGTATTACTATACAAAGGGTACATAGTTTTTATGTTTTATGTAAATGTATTAGATAACATAGAAATTTTGGAATCGATTTATCAATTTGACCCCAAACCAATGACTTCTTCCCATCTAATGCCCATTTCCCTCCTTCCTTATTTACCCCAAAATTTGACACTTCTTTGAACAGTTACATCCTCCAATACTCTTCCTTAAAGCACCAATGAGCAGAAGTTGACTAATGTTGACTCTGATACCTTTTTTTCCTCAAGTGGTAGGCATGAGACCAGTGGATGCTGAACTTCCGCTATGGTTCATAGTAGTATTGCACAAGTAGCATGGTGAAGACACAGAGGCAAAATCTCTATTCATCAAGAAGCCTGAGCCCCTGCACTGTACTAGATCTACCAGGTAACTGGTTGCACCACAAAGGTTGAGAACTAAGACTTTAGTCATCCTGTGTCCGAATACTCTCAGACAAAATAAGGTTTAGAGATGATGTCAGTAGTTGTTCACCTTTGGACATATTGCTATATTAAAAGAAGAATATACTTCTTGAACTTATTGTAAGTAATTGTGGCCGAAAGCATTCTTGGTTGATACACAACCAAAGCCCTAAAGAAATCAAAGACAATTACACTATTCCCAGTGCCTTAGAATCAAGATGTTTTAGTTGCTTCAATGAAATTCAACTTTAGTCCCAAGGTCAAAGAAAAATTCCCCCCAGAGGCTCACACAGTAGATATATTGCTTGAGTAAGAATTAATTCCAGCAATATTTCTGCAAGAGGTACAAGGGGCATGTTTTGTGAATCCCTCTATTGTATCTCCATCGAAAATGCCAAAGCAAAATCCAACAAAATGATTCTAGGGAGTTGACAGAGGAAAAACTTTAGGTTACCAAAATAATGATGTTCTGCATAAAACAAAGATGAAGAAACAAATCTGAATATTGGTTAACATATTAGCATGAGTGTCTCAGAATTTATTTGGTTTGACTTTTCTAGGTTTTGATGTACACAAGAGTGACTAACTTATTAAAATCTATCCATTGTGTATCGGACTGCACAGTAGCCTTGCTTTCTTTAGTCTAATCATTGAAATAGAAAGCCGTGTTAGGTGCAGCTTATTACAGTTGTGCTTTCGTATTGTTCGGCATACCCTCATATGCATATCAGGCTGTATGAATACTTGTTCAGACAACCTTTAAAAGTGTTCCAAAGATTGTCTCCTTTCAAAGAGCAACCATTACTCAGAAGACCTCGGTCAGAGGTGCTTTGCAAAGTCAGTGAGAGCAGCCATGAATGCAGAAAGGCTGAGCCCTGCCATTCAGGGGCAGCAAAGGGAACACGGCCTCTGTGCTGACCTAGCCATGTTACAAGACCCAGACTTTGACTCGGTCATTAGGTCTCACTGAGAAACACCACCACTGCTTTTAGTAATGTAGCTCTGGGCTGACATGGCTCAGAAGAGAATTTGTACTAAACCCATAGCTCCCTGAGTCTCTGGTCAATATCGTCTTGTGTTTCCACTGTTCGCCAAGCATCACACCTCCCATAGTGCATTTCTTTTGAGTCTTTGGGCCAGCCACTTTAATTATCCTCTTCTTCACCTCGTAGTTTCTCTGAATCAATACTCATGCTTCCCTCTGTTAGTCTCGTCTCAGAGCAATAATTACTTTTCTTTAACTGAAATAATTATTTACTTGTTATCTCGATGCTTTTATCCTTATATCTCTCCAGACCTGCTCATCATTCAGGACTTCCCCTTTACCCACAATCCATCACTCTTCACTGTGTCTTCCCTTCCAATGACAAACATGTTTATATATTCCGTGTCCTAAAACAAACCCCTTCTTTGATTCTGTTTCCATCTCTTCTCTTCCTCTTAGTGAAAAACTTCTGAAAATAGCAGGCTGGGCTCAAAGACTCCGCCTTGTAGCAGCCTCTACTTTGAAAATAGCCTCCACTTTACACTCTGTTGTGTAGTTTTAAATGGCTTCAATGAACTCGTTTTCCCAAACAATTATTTCTTAAATTGTCATCTTCCTCTCTGTACCTTCTGATGTTGCAGATCTCTTTCTGCTTCTGAAATTTCCTTTGCCTTTGGCCAATGACAACACTCTAATTTTGTAGTTCAGGCTGTAACTTGTACTTTACCCAATCTTAAGAGCTATCGACTAGGAGAAAACACTTGGACATTCTCCCTGTTTCAGCACACTATGGAGATTTCATTAATCTTAACTTCTACAAAAATTACATCACTATGTATTCACCTTTTGCCTGATTTCTCATTAAAATTCAGAACAGAATATGCCTAATTTCTATTATAATGGTTATCCAGACACTCCTTCAAATGCTTTCTATTCAAAACTAAGCATATTTCTTCACTCACAGTACCCAGCACCCAACACAGTGTCTTGTTAGACATTTGCATATTCAGTTGTATTTATATATATTCAATGATATATTTGCATATGTATGGAGTTAAGTTTGAATAACTGCATCATCTTAACAAAACTAATTTTTGAAGCACATTTGTACATGAAAAATGTAGGCAGTTAAGTTTTAAACCTGGATGGAAGTTTTACCATTGAGTTATATTGAGTGTCAAGAACCTGAGGCATATCTGGTTCATTCTATTATTTCTCAAAGATACAATTTTCACACCCCTTAACAGGGTAATTTTCTCTGGCTGGTCAAGATCAATATTGTTAATATTCTTTTTTAAAAAATACGGATCCTAGATTGTCAAAAAGAATTCACAACTGTCATGTATCTGTCTAGGTTTGAAGGCACAACTCAACTTAACAGCTTCCTCATCCTACCAGGTGCCTGTTTTTCTTTGGTTTTATGTAATAACTTGAAAGGCATGGACCTCTAGTGTATGTGCAAGAGACAGAAGTGCTCTCCCTCTGCCCCTTCTCTCTGTCTGTGTGTGTGCACGTGTGTGTGTACGTGTGTGTGTATGTGTGTGTGTGTATGAGTGAGTGAGTGAGTAAATACATGAATCCATGAAAGAATGGAAAAATCATGTAAGACAAGGAAAATATTGTTCTATTTTTGTTACCGATCCCACCAACACACTCTCTTATTATATACAACCTAAAAAGTGGATCTGGTATGTTGTGTGAACAGATTGAGAAAATGGAAATTGATCTTTTTTTAGCTGCACAAATCCCCTATTATCATCCAATAATGACACAATAAAAAGACAAGCATATAAACACTAAATAAGAAACTGGTGCTAAGTTCATGTCTCAGGATTTATCTATGAGCCTACAAAAACTTAAAGGCCTGTGTGCAGACACACATATTTATAAAGCTGATAACAATGGCAAGTACCACTTCTAACCTTCAGGCCTCTCCATTTTTTGTGTGTATCAAAATAACAATAACTTTTAGTGGCAACATTGTCACGCATTTGTCCTCTATACAGTGGCTATATGAGAAGGTCCTAGCATCATCTACATTCATTCAGAGTCACAGTTTAAAACGAATTCCAAAGCTAGATTATGTGTAGTGCTGTGAACCTACAATCTCAGCACTTGTGAAGTACTTGTAAATTTGAGCCTAGTCTAGATATTGAGTTCTAGGCCATCCAGGACTGTATAGTGAGACCCTGTCTTGATTAACAAACAAACAAATAGAGTAAATTTGTTGGTATGAACATTGGAGATGCTAACTTCTACACCATCTGAGTTTGAAAATGTTGGGTATTCTTCTAACTCCCCACTAACTATAGTTAAAGACAGTATACTGATGTAAAGAAAAGATAATACAAAAGCCAATGACTCAATGACTCAGGGGTGAGCTGAACATAAGAATGAGTTCTTGTACTTACCACACTGAAAGAAAAAGAAAGAGAAAATGAACATTGTTTAATGTTTATCTGCATGGCGTTATCCAAAGAAATACATAAAAATTAATTTGTTTTACTCTCTGGACCCATCAACATGGATAGTACTATTATTCTTATTATATAATGACACAGAGCAACCTGATGGGTGGTACTCAGAGCCAGATTTTAAATTGATGTGAAAAAAATGACTCAACATTTAGGATTTTTGTATAAATTCACCTTTCTCAAATAAAACCAAGTAGCATTTTAATTTAATGGCAATATCATACATATTTAATCCACCTATTAATTCACCTTTAAATATCATCTTTTTATAACCCTCTTTAAAACTTCAGCAACTTAGCTTGAACTGTCTCAAAAGCTGAAAGTCCAGGAAGCCAATATTTAATTTTTGTCTCCAACAATCTTTTCTACAAAAACACAAACAAAAAAAAATATCACGGAAAATATCTCTAATGTACTGATAATTGCCTAAACCATCTCAAGCCGTAGATAAGCTTGTGCAATGATTTCATCATTAATTCAGGCTGCCCCACAGTTTATTCGAGATGCTATAAGTAAACGGCATACGGAACCAATCGATTCTGACTTTGGGAATTTTGAAACTCGTAGTCTCCCAGAGTTCTACCATTATGTCATGGAAAACATGGATACATTTTCAACATCACATTCTACCATGTAAAGTTGCAATCTGCACACAGGAAGACAATAAAAATATTTAATATGATGAGCCAAAAATAAAGGACAGCCATGCAGGTCCTACGGTTTGACTGTGTGCTCCAACAGTCCTGGAGTACAAACCTCAGCCCCAGTGCTACAATGATGAGAGGGAGCCTTCTAAGGATGATTCCATCAGCTTTGTGAATGGCCCATCACAGGGTGATTGATGATGAACCACTTCCTTTCTTGTTCGTGCAGTCATCATCTCTAGCTATGTGACACCATCTACCATAATATGACACAGGAAGCAGGCCCTCACCATGTGCAAATCCTTTATCTATGACTTCCACACCTCTAGAATGTACAAGTCAGACACAGTTCTGTTAATTATAAATGGTCCACTTTGTGGCAGTCCATCACAGCCTCATAAAATGGACTGGGGCAGATTGCCTGCATTTTCACAAGGGCTTCCTTCTAAAGCTCACTATACTCTACACTATTCAGTTCTCTTAAACACTGTTGTGTGTATTCCCTTTGGGATTTCTATCTAGTATGATTTTCTGTTTTCTCCATCAATTCTAAATGATTTTCTAATGCTTAGAACCATAACAACTCTAAGTTACAGAAAAACAACACAGTATATTTAAAAAGATGTACATATATTTTATACTTATTGTATTCTTAAGTATATTTGGAAATACTTTTAAATTTTTGCAGAAATATTATCCAATTATACTAACTACTGAAAATTCACCCGCTGAAAGGAAAGATAGGAAAAAATAGCTTGATCTGACTGTGACAGAAAAAAAGCTGGTTTTCCACACTTCTGCTCCTATGGAGGCTACAGTCATGAGATAAAGATTCTGGAAGGTCAAAAGAACACTGACTACATTGTAGGTTTTGGGTTGGTTTGATTTGGTTTCAGTTGGGATGGGTTGGGTTGGGTTGGGTTGGTTGGTTGGTTCTGTTTTGGTTGGTATTTTGGTTTTATTTAACAGTTTCAGATGCAACTTCTGAGTCTAATTGTTTCTGAGTCTAATTGTATGCACCTTTCCAAATAGATGTGGCCTCTTAGCCTCCAGGGGCTCTGGGGCATGACTATAAGCCAGACTTAACTATGGACACCAAAGAAAGTTGAATATGAACAAAAGGCTCTATTCTCTCTCTCTCTCTCTCTCTCTCTCTCTCTCTCTCTCTCTCTCTCTCTCTCTCTCTCTGCCATTCTAAGAGGATTCATTATTGAGAAAGAGGAAAAACTAAAACCCACAAACCATACCACCAGTGGCCAGCTATTCTGGTCAAATATTGTCAGTAAGAAAGTAATCACAGAATGCAAAAGCTTTTATTCAGATGAACAAAGACTAAGATAATGCATTGGCTCAGTGGGAACAATTTGACCAGAATGAACACCATGGAGAAGTGCAATCTGCATGTTATTGAAATGATAAGTGGTCCTTCATCATCAGCTTGCAATACTAGTTTTTCATTTAGTGTGAGTATTTATTCAATAACAGCAAATGAGTGCTCAGTATTTAAGCAGGAAAGAAAATAGAAAAATTATGGTGGCAATATGAGTAAGTGTTCAAAAAACTAATTGCATACACAATTTGTCTGAGCTGCAGTTGAATCTCTGAAATATTTGAAAAATCATTTGCAAGTTAATTTTGTAGGTTCTTCTGGGATTTCTAAGGATGTGGTCATTTCTGCAGCCAGGCATAGACACACAGATTCAATGTATTTTTATTGGGCATTGGTCATGAATTTGTAGGAAAAACTAATGAAAGAGATCTATAGAACCAGAGGACTTTTGCTGTAGACTCAAATTTGGCCCTTACTTCTTTGGGCCTTGAGCAGGTAATAACTTAAGATTATTTTTTCCATATTATGATAATAATAACAACTGTTTTATTGCTAATAGAAGTGGTCAAGGTGCCAGACCAGTATCTAGTGTTGGGAAGGCGGAGATTCCATTGCGTTGGCACAAAGACTTCTTCAGGGATCATAGAAACCATAGGAAGAGAAAGGCTTCCAAATATTGGAGGTGCATCACATGATTTTCATACTATTAAAGATGACTGAAGAAGAGGCAGAAAATTAATCAAGAATCTGGGAGCAAAGGACATATTTCTCAAGCTTTGAAAAAGTCCTAAGTGTCTCCCAGAAGGAGAGCTTATATCACCAAAGTCTGGGCTAAGAGTTGTAGGACAAAGGGTCCAACAGGTTGTTTAAAGGGCAAAGAAACTCTTGGCAGCAAAGCCAATGAGCTGTCCACTGGCTCTAGCACAGTTCTCAACAACTACTTTAAGCAAGACCATTTTCTACACATGTAACATTCCTTCCCCTTCAATTGGGAGAATCCAGCCACAGAAGCTAGGTGGTGTGCCAATGATAGAAAAGAACAATTATAAAATCAAAACTTTATTATGCCTCCACTCTCCACTGAAGTCTTCCCCAAAAGTAAAGAAGACTGTGAGAAAGTTCAGCCAGGAAGAGTAATGACAAGGCAAGAACTTGCTGTCTCTTTACTAGAAGTTTAATTACATCTTGACTTTTCTGTTGGTTTATAAGAATCACTTTCAGGCTATTAGTTCCCAGGCATTGTGTTCAAGGCTTTATACCATTAGCTTGTTTTATCTTTAAATCTCTGCACACATCTCCAAGTTTACTAGAACTGTCCCCACTCTGCAAACATGAAAAACGAAGTTCCAAGTTTGATATTTTGTCCAAGGATACACTGTGTAATGAGGATGAGAACAACTATAGCAATTGGCCCACTGTTTTCAAAGTCTGCATTCTTGAACCAACCTCACTATTATTGGTACAAAGATATTATTCTTAATGCATGAGCCAGTAAAAATGTTTAAGAGAATGTTGTTTCATAAAATAACATGCAGAACATCCAGGTTTTGTTGATAAAATTTGTTTCTTTTTATTCTTATATTTAATACATGGAACTATTATGAAATATTTTTAAATTATTGATAAACACCATGGGCTCACTTTGACTTGTACTTGATTGAGAAGTGTTTCTCCTACTCACTTCACCCTTAACTTTGTTATGCATTATTTCTATTTTTTTATTTAATCATTTTTTTTTACAGTCTAGACTTTAACTCCCTCCTGGCCCACCCTCTGACTGTTCCACATCCCAGACCTCTTCCATCCCCACCCCCCTGCCCTCCCTGTCTCCACAAGGATATCATCACCTTCCACCCTCACCCCGCCTGACCTCTCCACTCCCTGGAGGCCCAAGTCTCTCCAAGGTTAAGTACATCACCTCTGACTGAGTCCAGACTCGGTGGTCCTCTGCTGTATATGTGTTGGAGGCCTCAGATCAGCTGGTGTATGCTGCCTGGTTGGTGACCCAGTGTCTGAGAGATCTCGGGGATCCAAGTTAGTTGAGACAGCTGGTATTCTTATAGGGTTGCCCTCCTCCTCCGTTTCTCCCAGCTATTATTTCTAACACAGAAACTTTTTTTATCAATTGACTATTTTCTTCTTTGTCTTATTTATTTAGGTTTAATGAGGCTACTGGTACTTCTAAAGGCTGATCTCAGTTTTTTTATCACCTAATTTGACCTTAATTGGCAATCTGTCCTCCTACGGGTGCATATAGGAATCAAATAAAATTGGTATAAGATAACCGTAAGGTGCTATTCACATATACAGATGCACAATCCTGTTAGAGCTCATAAATATTGATATATTAGTTATATTCTGTCATAAAGTGACATTGAGACATAAGGGAAGTACATGCTTTGTTTTTGCAGTGCTTGGTGTTGAACACAGGGTTCAGAAGACACTAGAAGAACAGATGTTGAAAGGATCTCATTTTGCAGGGTAGTATGATTATTCTGTAAGGTGGTTCTACAGTTGTGCTTCTGAGAATGAGTATAACAAGAAGAGGACTACATTTTACATTGTATCCCTTATATCCTAGTTTTACAAAGTAAGAAGAAATTCAATGCAAGCACCAGCACTTCGTTGCCAAGCTTTGATTATACAAGAAAAATATAAGTCTTTCCCACTGAAATCTTCTTATATACAGTTTTTGCTTCAATTTTTCTCTTCATTTTGGTTAATTTCTCTTCTAACAGTTAAAAAACACTGATTGCAGAAATATTAAAAGGAGGTAATGAGAGTAGATAGAGAATTTGGCAAGCTCTCTCCCACTGACCTATATACCCAACCCTTAATTTCTATTTTAAATAATTAATTCAATTATTTGATTTTATTATGCTTAGTAACATTGTACTCACATTGGCAAACATCGATGGCATTTGCTGTCAGCTGTGTCTGCTCACTGGAATTTTACCCCGAGAGTTGAATCCAACAACATTGGATTCAAACCCTCTAATCAGAGATTCACAGTGTTCTTGAGGTATAGGCCTGTCATAAGACTTTTTATAAAAGCTCCTAATGAGATCCTTTCAACTGATAGACAGGTCTTCCTGAATAAAGTGCAGTCAAAATTAAAAACTTTAATCTAGTTCATAGAATATTTTGTTTTTCTGATAATAACTTCTTTCATCTATACTTAACTATTAAAGTATTAAATAGCAAGTCATAGTGCAATTTCCTGACCCTGATAGATTGCATTAATGACTCAAGGTAAGTCAGTCTGCCTACTTCCCAGGTGATGGGTCTCCTTAAACTAATGTCTTTACAGCATATGACTTCAGAGTCCACACTGGTCAATCCAGGTGACAGACACATACAGTAGGAAAAGTGTATCAAAAGGCTTTAATATTGTTCCTGTTGGCTGTAACCATTCCTCCAGCACTAATGGTAGTGCTCCCAAGACTTACAGTCTCATTGAAGAATTCCTGGCACTAACTTAATATTTTAAATAGAGCATTTTAAATTACTTAGCTTATTTTCTGCCTGAGGGTTGGGGATTTTTCATTTAGATATACTATCCATTGTATTTAGGATTAATGAATTTATCTTAAGAATTTTGTGTTCTTCTGGTTAACTCAATTGCCTGTTTATTTAATATATACTGTGGGGCCCCTGTAGTACATTCAGAACTGTGTTGTAGCTAGACATCAGGAGAACCACATGATCCATGAAAGAAGAGAGATTCTGTGTTTCTCATATTTCCATGTCAATAACAGACTATCTAATGCGATCAAGTTAAAAATAGGGAAGGTATTGTCTTACAACTCAGTTCATAGTCTATTGGGTCTCTGCTTTGGGTCCTGATGGGAAATAGTATAGAGCAAGCTGTTTATATCTTCATAGCTGAAAAGCAAAATTATACACAAAGGAAGGTCTAGGACTCTCCAAGCCCTTTCAAGGTCATGCCCTCAATAACCTAACTTCTTTCTACAAGATCCCAGCTGCTAAAGCTCCCTGCATCTCCCTAGTATCACAGGCTGGGAAGTAACACTTCATGCATATGGTTTTGTGGACTCTTATCCAAATCTCACCAAATAGTAAAATAATTTTCTGTAGTAAGAATGTACATCAGACAATGGACAAGATACTTGAAGACAGGCATTGGGGATCAGAAGCATAGAGTTTTAAATGAAATTATCAAAGGGTGCAATGTCTCCTCCTAGAACAATTATACTGACATTAAAAGGCAGGGGAGGGGACAACCTAGTCATACACTGTGAAAAGCTGGGCTGCGTGGAAGGAATCCTAGGATAGAAGATTCAATACCACTGTAGTAGGTAGCCAAGGGTTTGGTGAGTTTCCAGTGCTCAGAGCAGCCTTAAGATCACAGCTGATCCATGGATTAGGAATATGGCAGGAGATGAGGCTGAGAGGCAGGAAAGGCACCAGAAAGGGCTTTGGGGAGGAATTTATACTTTATGTGAAGTATGTTTCTATTCTGTGAATGTATTTTTGAAGGTTAATTTTCTGGGTCAACGTGACTAGGTCATAGGGTGCCTTCATAGTCCATAAACTATTATTCTGAGTATTTCTCTGATCGAAAAGCCATTTCAGTCAGATAACTGAGCAAAACAGATTGCCTCCTCAGCACAGTGAGCTTTATTTAATCATCTGAAGCCCCAAATAGATAAAAAACAAAGCAGAGTCTTCCTCAACCTGGAAAAGGATTCTTGTCTTTATAGCACATGAGTTGGAATAATGAATTTCCTCCCTTTAATTTTTGAATTGAACAGAATAAGTAGCTCTTTGCAGGCATCAAACCTGCTGGCTTTCAGACAGGAACTATGTCAATGGTCTGCTTCCATAATCATGAGAGCTAATTCCCTATAGCTACCCTTTACAGCATCCCATCCCTCACATGCGTGTGTGTGTGTGTGTGTGTGTGTGTGTGTGTGTGTGTGTGTGCTTGTGTGCACGTGCACATGTGTGTGTGTGTGACAGGTCTGCCATTTTTCCCTCTTACTCTTGACAATAGTATGTCCCAAGGAGAAGTGTCTCCTTCACAGCCAGGGTTCTTGAGTAAAGCAGATGTATGGGTTAGAGCATTGTCAACATATAATCTATACAACAATACTCTAACCAATATGAACCAGTAAGGTTGCTACATAACATATATTGGAATATGTTGACTGATACAGAGCAATTAGATGGTTGTTGTGTTTCTCCAGGTAAGACAAGCTGTTTACTAAAATATGAGTAGTGCCAATAAAGACAAAGACAAAGAGAGAGCCTGAATATGGTATGCATATTTGGATAGTAAATTCTCATGTGTTAACTTGGCTAGATAATCATCTTCAGTTGTTTGCTTAAATACTTTGCTGGGTATTTCTGTGATTGTATTTGTTGTTGCAATTAATATCAATCATCAGCTGGTTTTAAGTAAAGCAAACTACTGCTTCATGAACTCAGAGGAAGGTCTGCAAAGCTGAAATATGAGGCTCTACAGACAAGAAGGAATGCCATGTCAAAACTACAGTGTAAAAAGCCATCCTGAATTTCCAGTTCTGTGGTCTGATCTATGAGCTTCAGATTTGCCCATACCTACAGTCACAGTAAATTCTGTTAAGAACTGTGTCTCTTCTGCTCCTGACTCTCATCTTCACCCAGACCTATGGTGAGCCAAAGGAATACAGTTGTTTGTAAGAAAGCCCTGACTCTACTGGTGCAGAGTGGAAGTGTTTGCTGGGATACAGTATGGATACAAGGCTGGGGGCTGTGTTATGGCTCTTAGGTTATTGTCCTGTGTACATCAATGAATGAGCACATAACACATGGCACGTGCACATAAAGTGTAGTTCCACTGGAGAACAAAACAAAACAAAACAAAACAAAAAAAAACAAAAATAACCTGAATCTCTCATTCTCAAGATTTGTCCTGAGAACTTCTATTGGTCAAATAGAAGGTTGGCTAAGGAAAATTCTACAACATATATTGCAAATTTTCACTGCTAAAAAATTTAGAAGGTTAAAAAGTCTTATCATTTTTCCTGAGCTTGATGAAAATGGGATGTCTAAGAAAGTCCTGAAAAATAAAGTACTCCTCTGGCCCCAGACACTGATTTTCCACAGTATTTAGCAATGTGCACCAAGAGCAGCTCACTGCCATCCTCGTCACCATAAAATGCTGCTTTGAAAATGGTAACGGTGAAAGACATGCTGTTTCAGAAACTGCCTGTGACTGCCTCTGCCTCTCCTGGGCACTGCATCTCCTTGCAGCATCAGCCTTCATTACAAACAGAGTGTATAAACCCTCTTGTTCCTTGTGCAAGCAGGGAGACATCACCATTGGTTTGCCTTAGAGCACTAGGTGTCCCAGGCAGAAACAATGGGCTTAAGAACTGTTTGTTTCTCCTTCACCTCTACCCTTGATTGGCATTTCTGCTGTGCTGGAGAAGGGAGGTAAAATGCATCACCAACTCTCACAGGTAAAGAAACTAATACAAAGTTTTTCTTGAGAGGCTCACTGCCACACTCAGTCGCATGTTTCCCAGTTATTGGACATTGTTCTTTGAGAAATGGTTTGTTTCTTGATTTTATTACACTCAAACACCATTGAGGGTAACTTCCAGAAACCTAGAAGGTTTAACGCAATGAAGTTAACACAAGATGTGTAATGCCAGTAATATGGCAGACTCTTGCATCATAAATTTTGTGAGTGGGAGAAGTGATCTCTAAAAAAAAAAAAAGGTTAGTCAGCTAAATACATAACTAAAAACATAGAAACTTATGATTTTTGTCACATATTATGTACGGTATGTGATTGTACCTGATATAATTGCAGAATGCTGGCAATAGAGTAGGTTAATTCACATTAGCACCAACTAAACACGTTAATGGCTTTATACTGAGACATCACAATGACAACCATCTCCCTAAATGACAGGAAATTTTCAGCCCAGTCCCTCTGGCTCCACACAGTCTCCAAATAAACATACACACTGCTGAACTGAGAGGCCCCTGCCCTCACATCCAAGTTCACAATCCATTACAGTGAAAAATAAGATTATACACATGGAAAAGGAGATCTGGAATGCTTTGTCCTTCCACAGAAGTCTCCGGAGCGCCCCTTTACCTCATCCATTATGCCCCATCTGATAATGGCCCTGTTTTCCATCACAATTCCTTCAATGAAAGTAACTGACTGGAGAAAATTATTTAAGACCATTTCTGTGGCTAACATGGCAATTAAGTCCAGCCTAGTCATTGGGAATGGGTTCAGTTTCTGTTCCCACCAGATTATGGTATTTCTTCTACGACAGGGAGATGTAGCAGGAACAGGTCTCTTCTCTTTCACACTTCTTTTGCTTGAGTAGGCTTACATTGTGGTTCAGCCATCATAATCCTAAATATTACTCAATAGTATATGAATGACAGAGATTGAATCACAGATGTCAATTACTTCTGAGCAAGCCTGGTATCTTTCAAAATCATGAAAAAAGCAAAGGGGAATAGGTATTATATAAAAGAAAAGGAAATTTGTAGATTTATTTCCACAGTGTATTAGTTTAATTCTTGCTATTGTGATAAAGCACCCTGACAAAATCTACTTAGGGGAGGGAGCAAGTCTTTATTTGGCTCAATTCCAGCCTATCATTACAGGGAAGTCAAGGCAGCCAGTGCTTGAAGCATCTAGTCACAGTCAAGAACACAGAAAGAATACTTGTATGTGTATTTCTTAGTGCTTAGTCCATTGTCTCTACTTATGTACAATTCGGGGCCCAAAGCCAGGGAGTGGTGCCACCCACAGTGGACAGGTCCTCCAAACTCAATTAACATCATTGGGATGATTCCCCACAGACATTCCTAGACCAGCTTAATCTGGAAAGTCTCTCATTGTGACTCTCTTTCCTGGTGATTCTAGACTGTATAAAGTTGAAAATGGAAATGAACTATCACACTTTGCAGTGTAGAAACTTTTCACGTGAGTTCATAGGCTCTGGCAAGGCAAAGCACAGACAAAGTCTACTGGTAAAACCTCTTTGCTTTGCTGTATTCTGCATGGCATAAAAGTGATCATGCTAAAGAAATGACACAAAAAGCGTACACTTCAACATATCTTTGCCACACATACTCTTAGTGACATAGTGTCTGTGCTTTTAGGAAGAAAAACTATTTTAATCCCCTAAAGCTGTGAACACCTGGGATATTTGGAGTTTCTCCATTGGAATTGTATCCAAAGCCAATTTACCAATCATGCATGTATATCTGTTTCATTGCATATATTCACAAGTTTTTTTTCTAACCCAACTTACTTATCTGTTTTTTTGAGGTGTTAGGCTTTAAATTACTTGAAGGTATTTCCAAAACTAGAATTCAGTATTAAAGGATCCACACTGGATATTGTAATGGAATTTTTTAAAGTGTACATTGGATTCAGAAGAGAACTCCAAAGACACTCTGAGAAAAGTTAGAAAAACTGAGATAAGCCTGAGACAAATGGCTTCCAGGGAGTTTTCTTAGGGCAGCTCAAACTGTTCTTACTAAAAATGTAGGCTATGGCTCTTATTCTTGCCATTTCCTTAAGACAGAGTAAAAGAAAAATACATTTCTTGTCCAGAGAAAGGATGATGGATACAAACCTACTTTCCAGAGGCCTGTGGAATGTCTTATTTTATAGAATTGGTCAGTATGAAATGAGATGAGTTAAAATACAGTTCAGGGCCCAAAGTCAGGGAATGGTGCCACCCAGAGTGGACAGGTGGTGTTCAGACAGATCTTGAAAGAGGAGATGAGGAAACCATGGATCAAACAGGACTGCCCCAATCCCCTACATAAAGGGGCAGTATAGAAAGCATGGAGAATAGGCTGGGACCACAAACTCACCACTGGAGTTGGATTTGTCATTGTGCCAGGATTGTAGATAGGGTGCTCACCGAAGCCTAGACCTGCAACCTAAGACAAAAGGAAAGAGATGATGTACTTAATGGCATATGTAAAGATGTTTTGTTAACAGTCTGTTAAAGATTGATGTTGCTGTGCTACCTGAAGGGAAAAGGCAGGGGGGGAGAGAGAGAGAGAGAGAGAGAGAGAGAGAGAGAGAGAGAGAGAGAGAGAGAGAGAGAGACAACTTCCGGAAAACACTGAGGAAACTGGTAGGCAAACAGTATTTTCCACTTGAGCTGTGTATAAACTGTTCAAACCTTTAAAAGCAAGACTGTCTTGAGGGATAATTTTGTATTGTGTGGAGAGGCACCATGGTCCTCTGTCCTAAACTGTCTTTTCAAGGGATTTGTAAAGCAATTAACTTTGATAGGTAGATAGGGTATCTTCCCGTGGAGTGGAAGACAGAACTTTTTCATGGTGTCTATGTTAGTCAAAGTCTTGCTGGCACAAAAGTTAAGTGAATTTGCTAACAGTTCTTGTAAAGTATGGGTTTCCTCAGCTCATGTGCAGCGTGGTCATCTTCTGGAGACTACCAGAGCATTGAGCCTCTTGGGTGAGGAAGCAAAGAGCCAAGGTGGCACAAAACCTCTAAGACCCACTGTACTGTGAGTAGGAGAAACATCCTTTGTCTCTGATCCAAGATTCTGCTGTCTTTTTATGGGGTGCATGAACCTGGCAGCTTTCCTTTTAGATTACAGGAGGAATCCAGTGTTTGTTCTTTCCTGGCTCTTGACAGTATATAACTTCTGAAAAGAGAATCACAGAGAGTCTCTTTATAAACTCTCAAAGCAACATTTTATCCATAAGGAGTCCTGGGAAAACAGACATATATCTATGAGAAAAATATAAAGCATGAGAACAAATAAAAATCTAGCAAGCACAGAACCAAAACCCTATTAAAATGACTGACAAAAGAAGGTCAGCTTGCAGAGAAGGACAGAAACAGAATAGTAGGAGCTTGGGTATGTGTATTCATGTTTCGATGTTCACCCATGTGTTTATGGATAATGCCATCTTCGTTAATTCATGGACAAGTGAGGAACACACGCATGTAAGCATAAAATTCCATTTGTTGTTGAAATGTGTGTTATGCATGCATATGTATATGTCTATGAATGTGTGCATGCATGTGTACAGATTTGAACTCATCTGTGTAGTCGTATGTGGAGGCCAGAGGTGATTTTAGGATGTTTTCCTCAATTGCCTCTATATCTTAATTTTTGAAGCAGTGTTAGGCTAAACTGGCTTGCCAGAGAATATGTGGGATCCGGTGTCTCCATTCACCATGCATTACAGATAAATACTTCTAGACCTGACATTTTTCATGTGGAGGGCTGGGGTTTGAACTCAGTTCCTCATGCTTTCATGGTATTTACACACAGATCAAATCCCAATACCCCAGAATTTGAATCCTGAAACAGATATTCCTCAGGCAAGCTATTGAACACCATCCATCCACCGCAGAAGAGTGGAGGGTAAAGTAAGTTGGTGCTGGGGATTGTTCTGGTGCTGCCATGATTTCAAATACTGGCCCCCAAGATCTGATTGCCCCCAGGTGAGTGAATTCCCATGTTTACCAGTCTTTGTTGTGTAAACCTTAAAAGTGGCAACACCAATTAATGGCGAAGAGAGAGGCAGGTGACTTCAATTACTGGGCTGGCTGTTACAGGTAGGAACCATGAGGAGAGGAAAGAGAAAGGAGAAAGAGAAGGAAAGAAGAGGCAAGAATAGAGGGAGAAAGAGAAAGGAGATGGAAAGAGGAAGAAGTCACTAAGAGATAAAATGGACCAGGAGTACACAGCTGGAGAAATACCCCCTGAGGACACATGGATGGAGCAGAAATAACATGGGTGATACTCAAACAGAAAATAACAAAAGACATATGACTGGGATGTAAGTTAGAATAGCTCACAACCTGCACAATTTAGAATTATAGCTTGTAAATAAAAGTACCAGGATTTTGTGTCTTTTATACAGGCTAGCTAGAATAAATAATTCATTTATAAGGTGTTTTTCTCTTTTTCTCTTTGGTGACCCTTCAGGAGAAATGATGCTATATAAAACTGGATTCATCCAAGTGTATTTCATTGCTTTTTCCCTGTAAAGTAAATGGAAGCACAGCAGAAGACCTCACTCTGGCTCCAGCATCATCAGTTAGTACTCACTATGCTTCCTGTGTTCCTGGCTATTTAGACCTGCCTGTGTTCTGATTTTCCTTTGAATTTAACTCTAATAAGTTTGCATTTTTATCTCATGGCCAGTCTCAAAAAAAAAAAAAAAAAAAAAACCTTCTGGAGCATTCCACAGCTTTCAGTGGTTTCATCTCGTGAAAAGTTCAACCATTTTAAATCTCCTTTTGTACTCAGCATCTAGAGACCATGAAAAGGTGGCATGTCACCAACAGACATTCCCGTGGGGTCGGTGTTTTGTTAGGAATATTTTGTATATTCGAGTTAATGGGCAAGGAGTATAAATTGATGACAGTGTGGTAGTGTTTTATGCTTGTTTTGTTTTGCTTTGCTTGCTGATCTCTAGAGTCTACCCTCACAGTATTTGCTTAGGGAACAAATCCTAAACATCTCTACAGCATCACTGGCTGTGGAATGGGATCCTCTCAATGGAGAGGAGTAGCATGCTTCAAACAGAGTCCGGGAGCTGAGCCTTCCAAGTGACCCCAACCTAGGTCTTATCACATGATCACCAAGGGTTGCCATGACTCCTGCCCTTGCATCTGTTTTCTTTCCTGTTAACAGTGGGTCCAGGAGCTAGCAGGAAAACTGACACTAGTTTATCCTCAAAGTAGTCAGAGCTTGTCAAGAACGAGGTGTCACACTTTCCTCTTTTATCCTTGTGCCAGAGAACATTGACGGCTTATGTCTATCCTAAGACTACAGGCTCTGCATAAAGTGTTTCTAAGTGTTAAGAGCTCACTCACAAGTCACACAAACAATCCGATTCCTAAAAGGAGGCTTCCTCAGAAATGACTGTTCCCATTGATGTTTCAACTTTCTCCTTTTCCTGTAACTTTGTGTTGAATCCAATTCTCTAGGAAAAAAAAACATTTTTTTTCTGTGAAAATGATTGGAATGAAAAAACATTTTGCTTACTTGCCCCATAAAAAGTAAACTTAAAATAATATTTGTGCAGCAAAGCAGAAGCCTTTGGAGCACAGGTTTCTCTCTCCTACCCATATTAACTCTCCCAGGAACCCATCATCACTGCAGACACATGCACTAGCTTTGTGGGCAGAGCAAACCCAGAGTATCTTCCCATTGCAGTAAAGACAGTTCTCATTAACATCTTATCTTCACTTAGAAAGTCTCCCAATCCTTCCTCCCCTTTCTTTCCTTTAACACCATTTCTTCATGCTTTAGAATTTCTGCTCCCCTCCCCCAGTTACATGATACAGTCGGACCTAAAGTTTCCTCAATCATAAAGCATTTCCCATGTTGCTAGCTTGTCATTATCTCAAGCTGTTCTTTGACAATGTTCCCCTGATGAGGGAACATCTAGAAATCTGACACTGCAGCTTTACAATGCAGACTGTCTTTAAAAGACATAAATAGAATGCTTTTAATACCCTCTAACTCTTCACTGCCCAAATGTTTCCTTTAGTCATTCAACAAACTGATCAAGAAAGCTAGACCATTGTTAGCCACCAGAAACTAAAGAGTGTTCAGGTGCAGCTCCTGTTTTCTTTGGCTTACAACCTGTCAGAAATGGAACCTGTGCTTTTGATTTGTTTCTCTTCTTACATATAATTGATTTCTAATACTCCAGGCTCTGACATGTCAAAGCCATTAGTCTGTTTGAAGCTCTTCTTGCTTATACATGTTTTATCTTTCAATGGATATTTTATCAAGGGAAAATAAACTCTGCAAGGCTAAAACTTCTTTTATAAAGCTTTTGTGAGTGATATCAGCCTTTTAACGTGGATTTTAATGCTATAAGCTATTTAAGAGCCCCGGCAGAGTGGAAATGAAAGAAGGGAGATCCATCATTTCGAATGTCTAGGCTTTGTCACAAAGAAGGAGAGAAATCCTCATGGCTTTGGAATAGCCACTTAACCTTTTGAATTTCATTGCTTTTCTTCATTAAATGATGGGGCAGAGTGACATGAATGTTCTCCCAGCCATCCCATTTGAAATGCAATGATTCTGAATCTGAAAGCAGTTTGGGTATGAAACACAGCCCTGAACACATTTCTCACACACACTCAGTGAAGGAGAAATGTGCAGCCAGCAGCTGTGGGAGGCTTCCAAGCTGGAGAAGTCACAAATTCTCCTAAGACTCCTGACCGTAGGCAGCCTATGAGGATGGCCAGACCTGTTCATGGGTCCTAAGGGTACGGACACTCCTCCCATTCCTCACTCCAGCTCCTCTTTCAACAAGATGGAGATTGACGCCATTAAATGATCCTGAGCCTGCTGTGGATACTCTATCTGGGACCATAGGTCCCTATTAACTACTAAAATTGTCCTAAAATATATTTGCTGACATAGGCATTTCAGTTATATCTATTATTCAAATCCAAGTGGAGGAGGGTTCTGTGAAATAACGTACATGATAGAAATGGATCTTCTCTTTAGCCTGTGTGGAGCTGCCAATGCTAATGTGCTAATGCGGCAGTCTACAGAGATTATGAAAAGTAACTTTAGATTACAGATTGTGATAGCTGTTAGCTATGGGATGCTAAAATGTATTTTACAAGTCTCTGTCTCTCTGTCTCTGTCTCTCTGTCTCTCTGTCTCTCTGTCTCTGTCTCTCTGTCTCTCTCTCTGTCTCTCTCTCTCTCTCTCTTCGTGTGTGTGTGTGTGTGTGTGTGTGTGTGTGGTGTGTGTATACATCCGTGTGGGTGTAACGTGTATTCCAGCTGAGGCGACCGAGGCTGATGTCGGTGTTGGGAACTGAACTGGGCCCCTCTAGAAGAGTAGTATTTATATTTGCATATTCCTTTTCCTATGTGATCTGACATTTACTAAGCTGATGACTCTGGCATTAGCTTTCCCATAGATGGCAAAACAGGGATGGGGCCTCCTTCATGTGATTTTAAATACATGTTGTGAGAACAGTGTTGTCCTGTACAATATATTTCCATGAACAATGCCCTTAGAGACGAATCTCCACTGGTCATTTAATAATTTACTTAAATTTAATAATGTACTTCAATTAGATATTGGTTGTACGGGAAATTTTCTCCCTTTAAACAATCAATTGTTTACATTGTGGGTTTTGTTAGACATATAGCCTTCAGACAAAGCCTCTTATGTATTATATTTGTGTACCACCCACCTTCTTTGGCTTGTTCCTTATTCTATAATATGTAATGCTGTGAATGCAAATCCCTGAAAAAAAAACTCATCTTCCGCAGAACCTACAGATTAGAACACCAATGATTGTGGAGAGGATGGTGTGCTACGGGTTCACAGCCTGATTATAATTTATCTTGGGCCATCTTTAGTCCCTTAAATAGCCATTTCTTGCCCAGGACCTAACATCCTTTTGACGAACACATAAAAGTTTTACAAATGTATTAACTTAAAAAAAACACTACTTTCCACTAAACAAAATTCCAAGAATGCTACCTGATAATTTCTGAGGCCCATAGTTAAAATCCCCCACTCTATTGTAACTCAGCTATTGGATGTCTTCACAATTTACTTTAAAAATACCTTCCTTAACTTTATAGCTTTATTTCTTTGCTACTACAAAAGCTTCATCAAACTGTTACTACCACACTGAAATATGAAATTTGGGGTAAGCTGAGTCTGTGTTTAGGAGCCATGGTCACTAATATTTAGTTCCATGATAAACTACGCCTTATCCCCTTTGTGTTTTTATGTTAACAATGACATCATAGTGCTGCAAGTCTGAGGTTCTTTACTTAAAAGGCAGAGACTCAATGGCAGACTTCCATTTCTCTTCTCTCCTTGACAACAGGAGGGCTTATTTTATTTACTTGTACATCTTTATAGTGTGTGTTATGGTAATTCAATACATGTATATAATACATACTAATCAAGTTAGGATATTTAATCCGTTCATATAATGTATACTAATCAAGTTAGAATCCTAAACATTTCCATCTATTCAAGCCTTCATCTTTTTGTTTAATGGAACACAGGTTTCTCCAAATCAGAAAGCCCACTTTTATTAAACTTTAACTGAATGTGAAATTTCTCAGAAAATTATCCAGACACTTAACAATGCTCCTATAAAATGGGAAAGATGATTTAACTTATGACAACTGCAGATCTAAAGGCTTTAGTAAAAATTTGTGTATACATATGTGATTATGTGCATATGTGTGTGGTGTAAAACTTTTGTTAAATACATTATTATCACATACCTATTATTCTCAGCATCTGAGAACAGTCTAAAATACTGCAAGGACTAGAAATGTTCAGATTTTATTCATATTGATTGACAGCAATTTTCTATGCTGCTATACTAACCAAGTTAAAGTACATATTGGATGGAAATAAATTAGTTTTGCTTTCTGATGTCATAATTTAAAAAATATTATCAAGTGGCTATTCAGTGTCTTAAAATTTAGTGTGTCATAGTAAAATGATCTGAGAGGTTTATAAATATGTATGAGTAAATAAATCTGAGTTAAATAAATGGGCTCATGTACTTCCAAATTTTGCTATACAAAATAAACACCCTATAATTTTATTATCAGAATTATTTTAGCATTTTCTTATCTCTAATTTCTATTTTCTGCAAAGCCATTTCTTTCTCTATGTCTCACCCTCTCATTAGCGTTCTAAGGAAATTGTTGGGTGCTCATATAACTCATATTGTAGACTAAAGCCATACATATTAATAAATTAGTTGCAGTAGAATTTGGCACTTAAAATTATATCTTTTCATGGAAGTTTTTCATGGAAGTCACAGGATCCTCAGTGCAAAAGACCAGTGAAGACGTAGGAACTGGACTATAAGATGCTAGTTAAGAAAGAATCACTTGCAAATGTCTTCTTGAGGCGTACATTTTTTAAATTCCCATCTCCTCTTTCAAAACCAGGAATCCAATAACCATTACATACCTTTTTTAATGAATTAACTAAATTGGAACACATCAGGAATTCTCAATCCATTTGGTGACTATGGAATCAAGGCAGAAGGCATGATGATGAATTTCTCTGAAGAACAAGATTCTGTATTTAGCAGATCAAGAATATCTTTGCATATCAAAAAAAGCCATTAGCTTGATTCATGGAGGAATTTGGCTTCTGAAGAATTTGATGAGGTAGCCCTATTTGAAGACATTCTTGTCCTGGTTGTTATCCTCCTATGACTGCAAAAATGTGTCATATTTTCCTCCCAGCTCGCTTACAGCAAGTTTGGTGAAAACTGCATTTGTTTTTATTAATCCAGTTCTTTGGAGAAAGAGTAGATACATGAGGGAATTAGCTCCTGGGGTTATGAAGGCTGGGAAATCTCATGGAAGACTGCACACTGGAGACCTTGAAATGCTCATAGTGTGACTCATTTCAGCTTTCAAAGCCCCCGAAAAGGGAGGTCAATAGTGCAGCCACCAATCTAAAGCAGAAACACAGATCCTGGGGGACGTGCTAGCATGAGTCCTAAGGCTCAGCAGAGATGCACTCCAGTTCCTGGAGAAAGAAACCATCAGAATAATTCAAAGAAAATATTATTTAAGTGGAGGATTTAAAAACTCCGAATTGGGGCTAGTTAGGTATGAATTATTGATTCTAAGTGTACAAAATTAAAGAAATAATAGAAATATTCTTATTAAAGTTTTAAAGATTAGAATGATAGGTGAAGTATTACATGACTAATAGTAATAAATGGAACTTACATGTGTCAAGTAAAATGTATCTATCGAAATGACAATTCATTGTTATTTGTAATTTCAACCTTGGATCTTTAAGTGATCATGGAGATCTGCACTGTAAAAAAAGATTATAATGGCACCACATAAGTTCCACTTACCATTTTTGATGTCTATGATCCATAATAGTTCAGCAATTTTTAGTGAATAATCAGCATCAATAATTTGACTCAGTAATGAGTCACAAACTGAACTTTCCACAGAAGGTAATTATAGCAACGTAAGTCACCTGGAGATACTCTATATAAAGTACCCCGAAGTATGAACAATATAAATATGATCACAATGCCAAGATGTGATTTTACATAACTTAAATCAGCTTCGTCCATTTCCTCTGGACATAGAATGTTGACTTATATGGGTATTGCATTTATTTTCTCATTTGGAATAAACTATACATGATGTGTACATTTTTCAATAGTGAGTGCTCCATACTGACACTGTATTTGAGTTACTCTTCATTTGAAATAATGTGGACAGCCCATACTGAGAACACACATCTTCACTCTAGGGAGATGCCGTCTTAGAAAGATACAATATAAAATTCTGTCTTTTTGAAGTGAAGCTTGATTCAGACTCATCTTAGAAATTAATATTTCTTCCCTCAGAATAGGAATGACAGAGAAGTCATAGAGCAATTAATGATTTATTTGTATCTTTAAACAGGACTATGGCACTTACAGAATGCCATTTCTTCTAAAGAAATGGAAAATTTCAAATGACATTCAGTTTGGGGTAATTGAATTTAAAAAGTTGAATTGTACAGTAAATAAAACAGAATTCAGGTTTTTAAATACAGATATACTTCTCAGAGATTTTTTTCAATCCAACCATAGATTGATACCTAAAAATATGCCTTTTGTACTCTCTTTCATGCTACAAATATAAAGTTATAAATGACAAACTTAGAGTAAATGGATTCCTAGGCAGGAATGAAATTTCCATGACTTGGATTTTGAGGTGTAGAGACCAAGAGAAAAAGTTGAAAATTACAACAGACCTCCCTGGGATTCAGCTCAAGTACCTGACAAACATGTGCTGTTGAGTATGAAGACCAGTTATTCTTATGATTGGCATCTTAGGCCCTTTGTGGGGAACACTTTCACTTTAATGACTGACTTTCTCTATAAGCTCTTCCAAAGTGATAATGAAAGACATTGAAAAAAACTTTGCAAGTACTCTGTATGTCTATTTTGCAATGTAAATGACATGGAAATTAAGACCTGTGTCAAGGTTTTCATCAGTCTTGGGATGACATAGAACACAGTCTATCTTCTCATCTACCACTTCCTTGGAAACTGCAGTATTAAGATAAATTTGGAATGTTGTATCTGCTCTGTTGTATTCATGCCTAATCTGAAAAACTACATTTGGGATGTGGGAACTGAAGGCTGCCAGGCCTTGGACTTACTTGACAAGATGAAGAAAACTTGGCTTCTGTCTGCAGGAGCTCCTTATGCTTCAGTGGGAGAAGAAACAAGAGCTGTGTACTGTGTCCCTTATAGGATGAAGTTGACCTGAGTAATCTCTTGCCCTATTATGAAAGCATTGAGACGTAGAATTAAAGTTTATTTACAAATTCTGAGTCCCACTGTCAATCCAGACTGCTAAGTATGACTACCAGCATAGAGAAGCACAGTGGAATCTTTAATTTTCACCACCTCTTTCCCTCTGTTTCCCAAACTGTGCAATGGCTAGATTAACAGCAGAGTATAGTCCACTGAATATTTATGAAATATCTGCTATTTGGGAGGAGCGATGGAGTTCTCAACAAAATCTTTGGAGGAAGCTATTTCTTTCCATAGAATGTATACACAGCTGCATCTCACAGACAAACCTGCAGCCTTTATGTCCTCTCTCGTATGGCACAGTAGCCTATGGGAGAAAAAGTCACTTATGATTACAGACTTTGACAATCACAATCACTGGAAAAATTTACTGCAGAAAAAATAGCCAGCACTTTTCATCAGGAGGTCCAGAAATTATCTATCAAAGATTCAGGGATCTGAGTCAACATTTACCTTATGTATTCAAATGCTGAGGAAACTAAGGTAGAGTATCTAGTAACCTCTGCCCTCTGAATTTTGACAAGCCAATTGTTAATTGATTGGATCCAATTTACATTTGAAGGGGAGTAGATTGCTATTAGAACCCATTGACAATTCTGATGCATGCACCATATATTTTAGTTTTATTTATTTTTCACAAAACTGAAATCAGTTATTGTTAACATCTAAGAAAGAAATAAAGGTGTCAAGATTTGGCTCCATCCTGTGGCCTTTAAAAGCAAAATGCAAAATAGCCATCCAATTAACAACACACTACAGACCTGACTATGCTTTTAGAAAACACAGAGAGTGATACTATACCACCCAGACAAGGCAATCAAATTTGGCACCAGGAAGAAGCGATGCAAATAAGAACAAAAACAAATCCCTAAATCAGGTTGTTCAAGCATAGCCACTCTCCATTAGCCTCTCTTAGTCCTTGTGAAACTGACATCATTTTAGATGTGTCAGTGACATTAATGAAGGGTTTGTGATGTCTCCTTACATGAGCTTTGATTTTAATGCATGGCCAAACCTTCACTCTTAACAATATAACAAGACCGCTTAAGCAATCTGGCAACTGTTGTGTTCAGTAAATATTTATTGAAGGTTCACTATTATCTTCTATACTAGACTATATACAAATAATGCTAAGTAAGAAATCATTTCAGTCCTCTTGGAGCTTCATTGTCTGGCCACTTCTCTGCCTTCCTTTACCATGCCCACATCACCAGGAATACCTAGGTTAATTCTAGCTCAATACACTGCCCACCATGTCCTCAAGGGCATATCTGTCTGCTAGGATATTTGCACTACACTAACCCCTGAGTTCCATTATCCAGACCAAGGCTGCTGTACCAGGAGTATCCAGGTTAGGAGAGACTTCCTAATACCTGATGTATTCATCAGGAGCATCCAGGAACAACTAGATAGCTAAAAGCCAGCGTAGGAACACAATCAACAAAGCCCATGGCCATATGGCACCTTCAGAGCACAATTATCCTACTACAGCAAGCGCTGGGTATCCTAACACAACTGAAACACAAGAAAATGATCTTAAATCCAATCTCATATAGATGGAAGAGGCCTTTAAAGAGAAAGCAAATAAATTCCTTAAAGAAATACAGGAAAATCCAATTAAACAGGTGAAGGAAATAAATAAAACTGTTCAGGACTTGAAAACAGAAATAGAAGCAATAACGAGAATACAAACTGAAGAAATCCTGGAGATGGAAAACCTAGAACAGAAACAACAGATGCAAGCAACACCAACAGAATACAAAAGATGGAAGAGAGAATCTCAATGATAGAAGTTACATAAAAGAAATTGATCCATTAGTCAAAGAAAATGATAAACTAAAATATTCCTGACACAAAAGTATCCAGGAAATCTTGGAAACTATGAAAAGACCTAACCTAAGAATAATAGGAATAGAAGAAGGTGAAGAATTCCAGCTCTAAGGACCAAAAAATATTTTCAACAAAATTATAGAAGAAAAGTTTCCCCAACCTAAAGAAAGAGATGCCTGTAAACATAAAAGAAGCTTATAGAACATCAATTAGATTGGACCAGAAAAGAAAATCCTCTGGTCACATAATAATCAAAACAATAAATCTGCTGAAGAAAGAATATTAAAAGCTGCAAGGACAAAAGGTCAGGTAACATTCAAAGACAGACCTATTAGAATTACACCTGACTTTTCAACAGAGACTCTAGAAGCTAGAAAGACCTGGACAGATGTCTTATAACCTCTGAGAAATTGCATGTGCCAACCTAGACTAGCATACCAAGCAAAACTCTCAATCACCATAAATGGAGAAAACAAGATGTTTCAAGAAAAAAATAAAATTTAAACAACTAACCACAAATCCAGTCCAACAGAAAATACTAGGAGAAAAATTCCGACAAAAGGAGGTTAACTACACCCAAGAAAACACAAGTCATAAATAATTACACACCAGCAAAAATAAAATAAAGGAAGCACACACACACAAACACCATCACCATCATCAACAAAATAACAGGAATTAACAATCATTGGTCATTAATGTCTCTCAATATCAGTGGACTCAATGCCCCAATAAAAAGACATAGGTTAACAGAATGGATGCAAAACTAGAATCCAATATTTTGCTACATAGAAGAAACACAATACCCCAGAGTAAAGGGCTTGAAATTTTTTCCAAGCAAATGGACCCAAGAAGCAAGCTGGGGTAGCCATTCTAGTATCTAATAAAATAGACTTGCAACCAAAATTAATCAAAAGACACAGAGAAAAGACACTTCACACTCATGAAAGAAAAAGTCTGCCAAAAAGACATCTCAATTCTGAACATCTATGTCCAAAATACAAGGACACCCCATTCATAAAAGAAGCATTATTAAGCTTAAATCCCACATTGAACCACACATATTAATAGTGTGAGATGTCAACACCCCATTATCACCAATATACATGTTAACTAAACAGAAAGTAGACAAAGAAATAATGATACTAGCAGACATTATGAATCAAATGGACTTAACAAATATTTACAGAACATTTCAGGTAAACACAAAAGAATTTACCTTCTTCTCAATACCTCACAGGATTTGTTTCAAAATTGATCCTATAGTCAGACACAAAGCATGCTTCAACTGGTATAAGAAAATTGAAAGCCTCCACACTAGTGTCTCTTGGGGTGCCAGGACCAGCACTTCTAGTTGGTGGGAGCACCGGTCCAGAGCGGGAACAGCAGGAACATGGCTGCAGCCTGGCAGCAAGCTATATAAATATCTTGGCTTACTTCTAACCAAGCAAGTGAATGATCTATAGGACAAGAATTTCAAGTCTCTGAATAAAGAAATTGAGAAAGACATCAGAAGATGGTGAGAGTTATGCCAAATACTCATCAAGTGTCTTTAAACTTTTTTCTAATTATAATGACTATCATTGTAAATTTTAAAAGTACCACAACCCCATTGGTATTTTGCATGACACTTGAGATGGCTCCTTACTCTTAAACTCTGAACCTCCTTCCAATAATTTGAATAGGATAAAGAGCATCAATCCATTGTCCCAAGCACCTGTCTAAATCCTCTTGTATGCTCAACACATTAGTAACAATTTTTGCTAAATGATTAATAAAAGTAGCTGACTTAACTTCTAACACCTCTATGGGAGTTTTAACTTTGCACAGTGAGATTATGAATTTAAAGAATGCGACTCTGCTGAGCTTTGGTGCTGCAGATAATGCTGATAAAATTATCCACGGCTTGAGGTCAATATTTCCATTTTGGTCAAGCTTCAAGAATGGCATATATAGCTTGATCATGCTAGCCCTTTTTGTCCTGGGAATACTTTTATTCCTGCCCATCATGTTAAAGCTTGTCTTTAATGATATCAACATGTTGGCAGCCAAAGTACATGACTTAAAACTGAAAATGGACCCCCAGACAGAGTTATTAAGTTAACAAGCTGGCAAGCCAAGGATGGGTAAGATTCTGCACAGAGCCTTACCAACCTAAGACAGAAGTGCATTACTTTTGTTAATACATGTTCCATGATGGGTAAGGAAGTCATTCTTGTCAGAATGAACTAAGACAGGCTCAGTCTTGTTTATGCAATAAAAAAGAAAAAGATGTGGAGAGCTTTCGGGGCAATCTGACATTGGGCAAGGACAAGGAAATGGGCTGCAGGCAGGAATCTGACATTAGGCTAGAACAAAGAAGTAATTTCAGGCAGAAATCTAAATCTTAGGCTGGAACAAAGAATTAGGCCTCAGGCATGAAAATGACTTTGGGCTAGGACAGGAAAATAGGCACAGATATTTTGGTCATCCTGATAAGCCCTAAGACATAGTGATCACAGTAGTGATTATGGGACTCTTGTTTACTGCCTTGTTTGTTCTTTGACTATCAGTGTTTATTGTCTTGCTTGTTCCTTGAATATTTGCATCTATTGTATTGCTAGTTCCTCAACCTAGAACTCACCTTAACACTTGCATAAAATTAAAATAGTATAAAAGCAAAAAGGGGAGCAGGGATGGACTAGAGGGTTTATGGGGGGAATGGGGAGGAGGATGACATTTGAAATGTACATAAATAAAATATCCAATAAAAAAGAGAGAAGAAGATGGAAAGATCCCCCTTGCTCATGGATTGATAGGATTAACATAGTAAAAATGGCCATCTTCCCAAAATCAATCTATAGATTCAATGCAATTCCCATCAAAATTCCAAGACAACTCTTACAGAACTTGAAAGATAGTTCTCAATGGAAGAAGAAAAAAAATCCAGGATAGTTAAAACAATACTGAACAATAAAAGAACTTCTGGGTATGACCATCCATGATTTCAAGCCATACTACAGAGTGATAGTAAGAAAAGCCATGTGATGTTGGCATAAAAACAAACAGGTTGATCAATGGAATAGAATAAAAGACCCAGAAATAAATCCATACATCCATGAATTCTTTATATTTGACAAAGAAGCCAAAACAGTACAATGGAAAAATGAAGTGGAATTTCCACTTTGTAGTGGAATTTCCCCCTAACTAATTAAATAATAAAGATTACAGGAAACCAATCACTGAGTGAGAAGGAGGCAGGCCTTCCAGGTCCGAGGGAGGAAGAGGGAAGGCAGGAGACAGGGACTTCCTTTTGGACAGTGGGAGCAAGGCAGACAAGATGTAGGCAGGAGGCTGTTAGCTCAGGTGGCAGAATCCACCAGGATCCACCACTGGAATATTTCTAACATAAAATCGTTGATGAATTTAGGATGCTAGATTCTGCACCCAGTGATTGTGCTATTTGTTGATTCTAAACTAAGATTGTCTGGTGTTTTCTTTCAACAGTGATTCAACTGAGCTCCAGGGAAAGGTAACCATAGCAGAGCGTGGGTTTGCCAGAGGGCACCCCGCAGCTAGCAGTAGAAATTTGGGATTGCTAAGGGTGTTTGGTATCAGCCAGCCTCAGGGAGAAGAGAGAGATTTTGGATCTCTAGAGAGGCAAAGCGAGCTTTGGTGAGACAGGCTTTGGCAAAAGGGAAATATGCAGTTGGATTATGTGCCAGGCTGGGAACAGACGGAGACCACTGGTCAGTGCCTAGTCGGTGAAGCATGAGTTGTTTTTTTAAAATATTACATGCAATACCTCTTCAACACATGGTGCTTGTCTAACTGGTTGTCTAACTGCATGTAGAAGAATACAAATAACCCATACCTATCACCCTGCCCAAAATTCATGTCTGAGTGATCAAAGACCTCAACATAAAATCAGACACACTAAATCTATTAGAAGAGAAAGTGGGAAACTGCCTTTAACACGTTGGTGCAGGAGACAAATTCCTGAGCAGAACACCAATAGCTCAGACACTTAGATCCACAATGAATAAATGAGACCTCATGAAACTGAAAAGCTTTTACAATGCTAAAGATACCACCAGTAGTACAAACTGGTAGCCTATGAATGGGAAAAATCTTCACTGACTCTACATCTGACAGGAGATTAATATTCAAGATATGTAAAAAACTCATGAAAGTAGACAATAACAAGCCAAATAACCCAATTAAAAATGGGGACACAGATATAAACAGAGAATTCTCAACCAAAGAAACTCTAATGGCCAAGAAACACTTAAAGAAATGTACAGTATTCTTAGTTATCAAGGAAATGCAAACCAAAAATGACTCAGATTTTCTCTTATACCTGTCAGAATGACTAAGTTCCAAAACTCAAGTGACAGCACATGCTGGAGAGAGTACAAAGCAAGGGGAACACTTCTTCATTCCTGCTGGGAGTGCAAACTAGCACAATCACTTTGAAAATCAATTTAGCAACTCTCAGAAAATTGGGAATAGTTATAACCGCAAACCCAGCTATAACACTCCTAGGCATATACCCAAAGATGTCCCACTGTACCACAAGGACACTTGCTCAACTATGTTCATAGCAGCTTTATTGATAATAGCCAGAACCTGGAAACAACCGAGATGTCCATGAACTGAAGAATGGATTTTAAAATATGGGATGCTATTCAGCTACTAAAAACAAAGATATCATAAAATTTTCAGTCAAATTGATGGAACTAGAAAATATCTTCCTGAGTGAGGTGGCCCAGACTCAGAAGACACATATGGTATGTACCCACTTATAAGTGGACATTAACCATACAGTGCAGGATAACCATGCTACAATCCACAGACACAAAGAAACTGGGTAATACGAAAGGCCCAAGGGAGTCTGAGTGAATCTCACTCAGAAGGGAACACAAACTAGTCATTAGAGGAGAATGGAGAAAGGGAGATGGGTGGGGGAAGAGGTAAGGAGGAGAATGGGGATGGGGATCAGTTGCAGAGAAAGGGGAGTCAGGAGAGGGCATGGAGTGAGAACAGAAATCAGCAAGGGTTATGAGTGTCATCTCTGGGACTAATTGGAGACTCTGGAGAGCCTGAGGGTGTGACTCTAGCTGCAAATCCTATCAACAGGACATATAGAGACTGAAGTAGCCACGTCCTACAGCCAGGCAGGATGTCTAGTGGAAAATGCAGGATGTAATCCACCCACAAAAACCTTCAACCCAAAATTTGCCCTGCCTATAAGATGCACAGGGATAAAGATAGAGCCAAGACTGAGGGATTGGCCAACCAATGTCTGCCCCAACTTCAGACCCATCCCATGTGAGAAAGTCAACCCCTGACACTATTAACGATACTCTTCTATGCTGACGAACAGGAACCTAGCATAACTATCCCAAGAGGCAATTTCCAACAGCAGATGGACACAGGTTCAGAGATCCACAGCCAAAGATTAAATGGAGCTCAGGGAGTCTTGTGGAAACTGGGGCATAAAATTGAGGGAGCTGGAGGAGTCAAGGACATCACAACCATACCTAGAGTCAACTAACCTGGGCCTGTGGTGGCTCACAGAGGCTGAACCTCCAACCAAAAATCATGAAGGAACTGAACCTGCACCTCTACACATTTGCAGCAGATGTGCAGCTTGTTCCCCATGTGGGTCCCCTAACAACTGGAGAAGGGGCTGTCTCTGACTCTGTTGTCTGCCGTTGGATCTCCTTCCCCTAACTGGACTGCCTGATTGGGCCTCAATGGGAGAGAATGTGCCTAGTACTGATGAAACTAGATGTCCCAGGGCAGGGTGATACCCAAGGGCAAGCTCCTCTTCTCTGAGGAGAAGGAGAGGGGGTAATGGGGAAAGGGATATGTAAGGGTGGGACTGAGAGGAGAGGAGGGAGGAGTGAAATTGGGATGTAAAGTGAATAAAAATTATTGAGAAAAAAGAAATAGTTTCATCCTTACGGTATTTCAGTTGACAGAGAAGGGTAGACTGCTACAGAGAGAGAAATAGCATTAATAAAATATGGCAAGGGCCATTAAAATAGTATGAGCAGGCTACGTAAGAGGTCTGAGATAATCTTGTCAGAGCAAGTACTATGGCTTAAGTATGAAATGTCCTTCCAAAGGCTCATGTTTAGAATGCCTGGACCTCAGCTAGTTGTGCTGCTGAGAAGTAACAAAATCAGTTATCAATGGTGCTTCTTTATCAATGCATTAATGTGTGCATTCTGAAAGGGTTCCTGGAGCAAAAACCTGGCTAGCAGAATTAGATCCCAGCATGGAGGGAAGGGAGGAGACTTTGAAGGGCATGCCTGCCTCTTTGTCTCTTTTCCTTCCTCTCTCTGTCTCCTGGCCATTATGAAGCTGAGGCTAGCAGCATTTATTCAACATACCTTTGTTGGTAGTGTTCTCCTCTTCCTCTTCCTCTTCCTCTTCCTCTTCCTCTTCCTCTTCCTCCTTCCTCCTTCTCCTCCTCTTCCTCCTTCCTCCTTCTTCTCCTCTTCCTCCTTCCTCCTCCTCCTCCTTCGTTTTCTTCTCTGTTTCAGCCTTGCCACTGACCTAATGAAATAATGCTATCAACCATCCTGGAGCCTCTGTAAATGTGAGTCCCAGGCAAATCTTTCCTCTTTTATAGCACTTCCCCAGTACATCTGCAATAGCACTGAAAAGGTAAGAGAGAGCATTTCCTCAATGATTTACAGGGCTAGTTGCTGCCACTGAATGGAGGGATATCAGGTGGGAAAGTGAAACTGAAAGTCCTCAAGTTCTGTTTCTGCATGACTTAGTATCAAAGTGGCACTATGGTATGGATCTTAAGGTTTTTCAAATACCTGGTCAAGAAAGCCATGGTATGGATCTTAAGGTTTTTCAAATACCTTTGGTCAAGAAAGCCAAATATTTCCTCTTCAGGCCCACAATGCTTTTGGAAGGTGTGAAATCTTTAAAACTTCAAAGCTACTGGGAGGAAACTGGGCCTCTTCAAGTATGGCCTTGTAGAAGTTTTGGTAATATGGTTTATTCTCTCTCTTTTACTTCTAAACTGGCATTAGGTAATTATGCTAGCCCCACTATCATGCCCTCACAACAGGTCCACAGAAGTTGTTCAAACAGGGATTTACCAGAACCTCACAAAAATGAAGCATTTCTCATTTTATGTTATTTCCATTGTGGATTTTGTCATCGAGACTGAACATTTAGCAGCTCACCAAGTATGAGTGAAAAATGTATGGTTTTGGAAAGTAACAATAACCTCTCACCAAACTGAAAGTAAGGACAGAATTGTCTTAGAATTAGAAAACAAAATTCCTTTAAACCAAAAGACAATGTTGTAGAGGAAGCCTCTGGCAAGATGAGGACCAGAAGCTAAGCAACACTGATCTAGACTCTCCTTCAGAATAAAAAGAATGGACACAAAGGAGAAGGGACACTTTATTGGAAAGTACTTTTAGCAAAAATTTGTTACATGTGAGGTAGTGTTCTATAGATTATAATGGAATTGTGTTGGGAAATCTATTCTGCACTAGGACAGTAAGAGGAAGAACTTATTTTTCTTTTTTAAGGAAGTTAATATGAGTGGGTGGGGAAATTTGACCAAAAGAAAGGAACTTAAGGCAGAAAAAGTAGTAGATCATTTTACCGAAAAGAAGGAAATAACAATCATGTCTGGAAGAGAGCATTGCATCACCATTGTCATTATGTAAGGAAAGATTAATGACAGTGGCTATAGAACTGTATAGTCACAGATACCCAGCCTAGAAGATAAGAAACACTAGCACACTCTCCCAGGTCAATGGGTGTGCTCTACTGTCTGTCACATCTGGGTAGTTAACATTCAGTTTCTGTTGGAAAATTTCCATCCCATTTAACATTCATTCTAATCAGAGAAGTTCACTTAACTCCTCAGAAAGTGGCAACCACTTTTACATCATAAAATATATCATATTTTCCCTGTAAATGTTTTGTAATAAATGAGAAGCTCTATAGCAGCTAGCTCAGTGTTACCCATGCAGTACGAATATCCTGAGCAATTACTTTGTTTCCATGACAACAGAATATCTGCTTATTCTTTCCTATGATGCTGGGAAGGCACCAAATTGGCTTTGTTCAGTAAAAGCAACTTAGTGAACTGGGAGAGGAGGTATAGATGTGGAGTTCTAAATTAGAGGCCAAGTTAACAAACTACTGATATTTATTAATTTATTCAGGAAATATTAAAATAAATCATATGGCAAGAAATGCAGTATCACAAATAGGAAATGTAAGGCAAAAACTGTAGGGAAAAGGGTATAAAAATGATAATTAGGTTTGGTTGTACCATTGCTTTTTCATGATCTCTTAGGAGGAGACCTTGAAGAAATCCAAGACTGGGTATATGATGCAAACACTCAAAAATACCTCCCACGGTGGGCACCTACTTAAACCTTAGACTCTGCCCACTGTCCAGAAACCATACATTTTTATTTGAACGTAAGTCTAGAGAAAATAAAATGGAGACCAGCAAGTATACCATTGAAATCTTTAAGATCTCTAAGAAACTATTCTGTCATTCTGGTTGTTCCAAGAAACTGCAAGAAATAAAAAAAGGATCAGGTACCAACAGTAAATACAGAAACTGGGAAAGGCTTCATAGTGGGGCTCCCAAGTCAGCTTCAAGGACTTGTCAAGCTGAGCTTTGACGTTGGAAATGAAAGAAGAGTCTTTCCTCCGGGAAAATGAACGTTTTAATAGCATTGTGCTTCCTGTTAGCACATTGATTACATGTTCTCATGGCAGTTGGTCTCCAGGTAGTTGGAGAAGCAAGATGTGATTTAGAAACATTTTCTTGGTAAGAATCATAAGAGAGGATCTAAAAAGAAAAGTAGAAAAAGAATGTATAGAAGTTTGAGGGCGGATAGGAGGAGCAAAAGCTGTCACCCAAAATATCACATTTTGATTGATTTGTCATGCAATTACATCTAATTACAGGCAATGTTTTGGAAATTGGACCACAGGCTTGAAGATAAATTTGATACTTGGGAGAAATGCCATGACTGTATAATGAAGGCCTTTAGTCTATTTCTCTCTCTAATAAAATTTTCTCTAAAGAATCCCTAAATCAAGTGTGTGTGTGTGTGCATGTGTGTGTGTGTGTGTTTCTCATTGGAAAGTGGAACGAAATAATCACATGAAAGATTAAAGGGATAGCCCTCCAAAATGGGCAATGGAAATATGCAAAAAAACTGCATTGTATAAACTACTCTGCTATTCAAGTGTTTATATTTTTAAAAATTGACAAATATTAAGCAAAAGAGAACAAGTTCTCTGGGAAGATAAAAAGTAGATGAACTTGAAACATGATCTTCTGAGTACAAAAGCATAAAAATATAATTGAGAGTAAAATTGTAAAATCCAGTGTGAAGCTCCATAGATTCAAAAGAGCTGTTTGGCTAAATCGAGAATTGAGTCCTTTCATTTCATAATTTATGTTTATATAGCTTATCAAAATTCATCAAGGTTTTCGGAACTGTACCTACGAAAGTAATATTCAAAGAAAATTCTTTTGAGTGCTGTTTATCTTATTAATAAAATCTCAAATCTCACTATGTTTGCCAGTTGAACTTCTTATTGCTTAATTTAGCCCATGGTATAAGAAACCACTGTATGTGATAATGTAATAATTAAGATCTGATGATAGTTAATATGGAATAATATAAGAGCTCTGTACCTTGGCTTATTACTTTAAAATCACACACAAACCTATTCATAGAAACTACTATAATAAATATTTGTCTGTAGAAATTAGTTCATTCATTTAAAAATTACTACTTTGTAGCTCAAGGTATAACATCATAAAAAGAAAATATCAAATAGACATTGATTTAGTTAGTTAAAGAGGAATACAATTAATTGGCTTAGGGCACTTTTGAGACTGCCGCACAATTTAGTGTTTTGGGTAAAAACCCTAGGTATCTTTATGCCCATGATGACATTTGCTCCAGCCTAGACAAACTAAGCAAGTTTTTACTAACTTCCCCACAAGCATGAGATTTCATACATGATATTTCATTTATTTCTTACATCTTGTTTTCCATTTTTTCACTTGGCAACATTACATGATTTTGCCAATCAAAACTCACCCTGCTTTTAGATTATAGTGGAGAAAACACAGTGGATAATTTCATCCCTATGCTAAACATTACCCATTACTAGAAAGCTTGCTAGAGTCTAGGTGGGTAGTCTCTCCCCTAATGTAATGGTTAAGATCATGCGTGGGCATCTTCAGTACTACACTAGTGAGGACAAGGATGACTAATGGTTGAAATGAGAAATAAGATACAGAAATCAGACATGCAAAGAATGAACATACAGAGCATTATTGGATAAAGTCATAGGAGTGCTACAAAACCAAATACCTTTTGATGTAGAAAACATGAGCGAAGGGCTGGGGATGTGGCACAGTGGTAGAGTGCTTGCCTCAAATGTTCCAAGCCTTGAGTGTGTGCATATGCAAACACACACACACACACGCACACACGCATACACGCACACAAACCAGAATCAGAGAATCAGAAAGGGATGAATAGAAACCTTGTGAATATACAGATTCAAGGAAACTCGCATTCACTGAGCAGCTGCCATTGATCAGGCCCAATGTTAGGGGATTTCATACATGATATTTCATTTATTTCTTACATCAAAATCTTTTCATAATTTTACAGGGTATGAGGCCCAGCAGGGTTTCAGAATTGCACAGGATTGTATTGCTTGCAGGTCTCTGAGCAGACATTCTAATTCAAGCTGATACTATTTCCATACCAGGCGTGAGGAATGGAGTGCACTCGAAGGCTCTGAGGTAACATTATGCACAGGTGTACTTGACAGACAATGATTACAGCAATAACCTAGAACAGACCATCTAAGGGAGAAGTAAGCTCTTGTGCACAGTCATTTTAAAGACACCCAAACCCTATGTCATAGCTAACATGGCCTCATGAAATCGGTCCTGGCTTGGCCAAGCTTACCTAGGTCAATCTTTTTTCTTCTTCTTTTTTTTTTTATGCTTACCTCCACATGTCTGCACACTGCTCATCTTTCAGGCACTCTGAGAAAGCTAGCTTTTTGTCTTTGGGGCAGTGCAGGAAAGCTAGCTTTTCATCATCACCAAGGGAGAATACTCTCTGACTACTTTACTGCATGCCTGACCCTTACATTCCACTAGTTCTCAACTGAACTCTCACCTCCTCAAAGCTTCCTCCTTTAATGACTAAAATAGAGCTCTCTCGATTCATTCCCTCAAAACTAATTCTCCTTCAGTGATGTATGTCACCCCCTCCCAAACATTTATCATAATCCTAAAGTTTAATCATTTGTTTACCTTTATGTTTCTTATGGGCATCCTCACTAGCTGGGGTGCACCGATGTCAATACCCGTGGTGGCTTAGTTTAGCACAGTTTAACTGGAGTCCAGGACAGGTTAAAAAAAATTATCAGATTAATTAAAGAATTAATAAATGAATGACTTATTTTTCTCTTTCGATATTGAGTTTAGCTAACTGAAGTCCACACTATTGTTTAGTATCTGCATGTAAATACTAACATTTTTAGGAATGGCAGGTGTTTCCTCCCAGAGGGTGAGAACATATGGTTATTGCTAAAACAATAACAAGAAATTACAACACTGTGTGAAAAATAAAGGTATTTCAGCGTGAGGTGTGGCTGAGATGTTCATTACTAGAGCAGCTAGTAAATTCCCATTGTTCTGTAGAGACACTTGCTTCAAGGCTTGTAGTCTCTGTGTCCCTAGAGATGTGACACAGTAGAGCATCTCATTTTGATGATTGTGGTTTATTGGGACAGTGTATTTGCTATGAGATGTTCCATTCTGTTTTCTGAAAGGGAAATGAGTGAAATAGCTTTGTAATTAAAAAACAGTAATAAAGCCAGCATGATCCTTTAAGCTCATTTATTGAGAAAATGAGCCACCTCAGGGCCTATTTCCTCAGTTATAACTAACAATAGAGGCAAGAGGGAAAAACCAATAGACTTTGTGGATGGCTTTCCTGATGATGGTAACCAACTGGATTACTACTCCTTATAGCTAGTTGTTAATAGAAGACTTGCCATAGTGTGACATGGTTATATTCAGTGGACACTTACTTTATCAGGCATGTTAGCTCATTTAATAATTGCTAAATTACTAACATCTCTATTTATAATAGAAGTAACACTAAGGAAAGTGAAATTAGTGATATATAATATTGGTTGTCAACTTGATATGTGTTTCTGGGGGAAGGGACCCTCAGACAAGGAATCATTTTCATCATATTGGTCACATGCTTCAGGAAGAGCATTTTGTGACTGCAAGTTGATGCAATATGGGTGGAGCTACGGGGGGCGGTGCTGGGGAGATGGGTCTTGGCTGTATAAAGGACCTAGGTGAGTCAGCTGGTAAGCATAGTTCCTCCTTGGACTCCACTGTACTTCCTGTCTCTAGGCTCCTTCATTCCTTGAGCTCCTAGCCTGGTTTCTCTCTGTGACAGACTGGAACCTGTCAGCTAAAATAATCTCATTCCTCCCAAGTCGCTTTTGGTCCTGATGCTTATCATAGCATCAGAAAGCAAACTAAAGTTTATTGACCAGCAACATCCACTCCTTAACCCAAACCATTAACTCACATGTGTCTTAAATGGCATTAAGTGTATACTACATAATAAGAAACGGGGTTCAGTAGAAATACACAAGTATATAAGGACCTTTGAGGTCTCCAAATTGATTGTAACAAGTTGTAAAAACAGATAGCTGGAACAAAGCGGCTAATTAAGAGCAAAGTGTTAGGTTTGAACCAGACACAGACAGAAAAGATACAACAGGGGAATCTTGCTGAATATGTGATACCTGGGCTGAATTTTGGAAATTAAGGAGCACTTGGCTTTCAGTAAGCACTTTACCAATTAAGAGGTGATGAATGGAAGAGTTTTACTTAGAAGAATCCTAACAAAGCCACACAATAAGGAACATAACAAATGGGAAAGGATGGTGCCAGGAAAAAGAGAGCTATTAAAAACTTCATGTCTTCTTTGAGGCTGAATAAAACTCCATTGTGTGTGTGAACTCCTTGGCTATTGTGAATAACCTAACAAAAAACAGAGATTTGCAAGAATCTCTCTGCAATGTTGACTTGGGATCCTCTGAATATATACTCTGGATATAGTGGAGCCATATGGCAGCTTGAATTTTAGTAGTTTGAGGAAACTACATGCTGCCTTCTACAAAGGCTAACTAGTTTAACTTTTTATCAGCAATGTGTAAGAGGCCCTCTTCACAACATTCTCATCAAATTCACCACCATCTGTTTTCTTGATGATAGCTACTCTGGCTTGTATAAATGAGATCTCAATGTAGCTCAGGTTTGAACTTAATCTTCGGCTGAGGATGCTGTTTTTCTGATACATTTATTGAATATGTGAAATACCTATATCTCTCCTACTTTAGAAGACCACTTTACTGTATATAGACATCTTAATTGTCAGGTACTTGCTTTCAGGGCTTGTGGTATATCACTTCTTGCTTTCTGGCCTTTGAGATTTCTTATGAGAAGTCTCATAATGTTCTGATGAATTGGCCTTTACAGTTGGTATTGTTCTCCAGCAGATTTGAATACTGCTTCTTTGTTCTGTAGCCAGAACAATGTGCATTGGAGAAGTTCCTCCCTGGGACTCACCTATGTGTTTCAAATGCCTCTTATCCTTAGATTTCTCATTTAAAACTTTGAATGCAGAAAGTTCTGCATTTGTTTCATTGAATGGCACTTCGTTTGCCTTTCCTTTAGTTTCCATTTTCATCTCTTCTGTCTCACAGACGTTTAGGCTTGGTCTCCTGACTATATGCCAAAAATTCCTGAAAGGTGAGTTTATGTTTATTTATAAACATTTATAAATGTAATATTTCATCAACTTTGAATTCCTTTCTGGATATGCTTTATTCTGTTCGATCTTTCCTATAATTATATGATGTATTTTGCTGTGAGTTTTTTTTTTTTTTACTTTTCCATTTCTAACACTCAAGGAGTCTTCTTTCCTAGTTTCAAATATTTTTTATCTGTTTCAAATTTTCACATCTAGTTCTGGGAATGATTTTTTTTCATGTAATTCCCCTCCCTGTTTACATCATTTTTTAAAGTCACTGACCAAGTTTACATCCCATTTCCTCATGTTTCCATGTTTCCTGTATTTTTGTGCTGTGGTTTCCCCACTTGTTGATATGGATATCTCTTTTGGTTCCTCTTGGTAGAGGGGAAACTTTTAATTACAAGTATTTTTGCTACGACAGTAACAATATCAAACTAAACAAGATACGGAACTATACTCAACGTTGATGAAAGCTAATTGCCTCACGGCCAATGACCACAAGACAGAGACTTATACGACATGTAGAATGTACACTGAGGCCTGTGGCTAGCTCATGGAAGCTGAGTGTCTAACATCTGGCATGATGTTTTCATCTTAAGAATATTTTTCCTTGCACAAAAAAGCCATACTAAACACCTTGAGCTTTGCAGGCAGTGAATGACAAAGGTTCTTTCATGCTCCAGAAACACACTAGAATATATATTCTGTTGAGGCTAATGTTCTAGGTAAGGGGTGTTCACTGGGTGTGTTGGGAGGTAGAAGATGATTTGGGGTGTGAACTGAGAGGCCAGAGTCCATGCTGCCAAGTCACTCTGTATTAAATATTGCTGGAGAGATGGGGCTGTAGACACAAGCAATTACCTGGGGCTTTGGGGTTTTCAGTTCCATTAGCAGTGAAACTCAAAGAAGATAAATGACTACAGAGGTTGGGCTGACTTCTGGCTCCAAACTTGAGGCTATCAAATTCTGCTACAGTTTATCTTTGAGTGATAGGTTCAGCTCCTATAAATCAAGATTGTAGCTTGTCACTGTTCCCTTTACTGTCCAAGCTAAGCCTCCTGTTGCCTGAATCTCTTAGTGTGAGGCTATCTCTCCATTCCCACTCTCTTATAACTTTTCTGTGGCTATGTTCCAACCAGAGGCTGTGTAGACAATCCCCAGACTCCTGAATTTGTGATTATCCTGGTTTTCAGGCTCCTATGTGTTCTCTCTCTTAAACACTAGACCTCTTCCAACGATGACACCTAGACATACTTAGATGAGACCTGGCCAGGAACAGAATAAACCTCTTCTCTGACACTAGCCATTCTCACTAGGATATTAATATACTACAAACACATCTAATGGGATGCGAGGCTGTGAAAACTAAGTGATTGTCCTACAGAGAAGACATCTAGTATCATTTCACCAGGATCTCTTGACATACCTTATTAACGATACTCCCTGCTACCAGCAGTGAGCTAGGTTGAAGTAGAATCCTGCTCCATCCTTCTCATTACATACCCACCCCAACCTGCCCCCTGATTCTCTCCCGAATTTCAACTGTCTGATCACCATGTTTAGGTGTTACAAGACATTTTCCAATGAGTCTCTCTGAGTGTAATATATCTTTAGTCACTGTGACAACTTTAATCCACTGTGTCACAGAGTCATCTTCTTCTTTTTTTTCTTTTTTTTTTATTGGATGTTTTATTTACATTTCATATGTTGTACCCTTACCCCATCCCCCACCCACCCAGGAACCCCAATCCCCTCACCCCTCCTCCTTCTCTGCGGATGTAACCCCTACCTACCCCCACTACCACCTCCCCACACTCAAAATTCCCACCCCCTGGGGCATCCAGCCTTCATGAGATCAAGGATCTCTTCTTCCACCTATGTCCAGCAGGGCCCTCCACTCTTACGTATTCAGCTGAAGCCCTGGATCCCTCCCTAAGTGTTCCCAGGCTGGTGGTTTAGACCCTGGGAACTGTGGTTGGTTGCTATTGTTGCTCTCCTCATGGTGCCACAAACCCTTTCAGCTCCAATGGCCTTCACTCTAACTCCTCCATTGGGAACTCTATTATCAGTTCAATGGCTAGTTGTGAGCATCTGCCTCTGAATATGTCAGACTCTTGAAAACCTCTGAGGAGACATCCATATCAAGCTCTTATCAGCATGCACTTCCTGACTTCCACATCAGCATCTACCTTTGGTGACTGCACATGGGATGGATACTCAGATGGAATGTCTTCAGACGGCCCCTCCTTCAGTTTCTGTCTGCAGGGGCGGAAGGGAAGTGGAATTCTGGAAGGGCGGGGTTTGGGTAGCTGGTGGGTCCTGAATGTTCCTGGCTCCCAGATGTATCTCTGGGGCTTAGGGAGTGAGATGGAGTTCTTACTGGCTGCTCTGAGTGCAGTGGGTCCTGTAGGATGGCTCAGGATTCAGTATCTCCACAGGACCAGACCAACTCTGTGTCTGCCCAATCCCAAAAGCCAGAGTCAACTTCTTATCTGACACCTTGACCTACAAGTCTTGTTTAAATGCTGGGGAAAGGAGAGAGTTGAGAGTTGGGAGAAAAATTTACCATAGATTATGAGAGGGAGTCAGATCAAAGGAAGAAAAGACACATGGAAATGTAATCAGTTTTCTTCAATAGCTTTAATAAACCCAGTCAGTGTCAAGAAATATTGCTGTGGAAAGAGATTTAAGAGGTGTGAGTTTGTTGCCTGTCATGCAAGAATGTGTAGAAACAAAGACATTCCCCAGAAATAGAGATCCATGAGAGTATAGGATTTCCCAGAATGACATATTAGAGAACACAAGGAGGGCCAGCTTTGAGATATAAGAGGCTACTGAACAAAAGATCTGAGATCCACCTAATCAGCTGTCCCAGTACAACACTACTAGCTTCCTCTAAAATGTTTATGCGGAGCTGTTGTTCAGAAGATAAGTTCCAAAATGGCAGAGGCTGTGACATTGTTTAATTTGGGAACATAATGAGGAAGAAATATTAACTAGAACAGTTTTGACTCTAAACATCTGACAATTAAGCACACTCCAAAATAGATTCCAATGTGAACAGATTGCTCATAGAAAAAGAAATACAAATAGCTCACAAACAGGAAAAGACAGTCAACCTTGCTAAAAATCAGAGGAATACAAATGAAATTTCCACTTGTATATAGTACATCAACAGGGACCTTCGTATGTAATGATTTATACTAGCCTAAGTGGGTATTACATGTGTGGACAATTATTTAGTAACATTTACCTAAATTTAAGGTAGTTTTCAATATTTCAGTGTTTTTTATTCCAAATCAGTGATACAACTTGTAAAAGTACCTTATAGGCAACTAGTACTTGTGAAGAATAACACACAAAATTGTGCATGAAGAGATTGTATGTGATAGCCAACATTTCAATAGCTTGCAAATGATTAAACAAGAGATGGTTAAAAGTACATACCGCCATTGGAGTGGAAAGAAAGAGAGAGGGAAGGAGAAAAGAGAGGGCAAACAAGAGAGAAACAAGTCCAAATTATAGTATAACATGAACAGTTCAGTGGAAGGTAAAGGTTGTATCTATAATATATGGTAATATGTATGTACATGTGATGATTTGAGAAATGTCTTCAATAGGGTCACATATTTGAACTCTTGGTCCTCAGTTGGCCATACTATTTAGAACTATGATAGAATCTTTAGGAGATGAAGGCATGATGGAGGTAGTATTCCACTGGGTGAGAGATTTCATTCTTTTGTTTGTTTGTTTTGAAGGTTTGAGTTAATTAAGGAAGAGATAATGCATGCTTAGGTTTTTTGGGTTTTTTTAATTAATCATTTTATTTGTTTACACTTAAAATGATATCCTCCTTCTTGGTTACCCCCTCCACCAATCCCCATCTCATCACCCTCTCCTCTCCCCTTTGTCTCTATGAGGATACTCCTCCACCAATTAACCCACTCACACCTCACTCCTCTAACATTCCCCCTATGCTGAGGCATGAAGCCTCCACAGGACCAAGGGCCTCCCATCCCATTGATGTCTGATAAGGCTATCCTTCTACATATGTATGTGGAGTCCTGGCTCCCTGCGTATATACTCCTTGGTTGGTGGTTTAGGCCCTGAGAGCTTTGGGTGGTCCAGTTAGTTGATATTGTTTTGCTTATGGGGTTTCAATCCCCGTCAGCTCCTTCAGTCTTTCCCCTAGCTCTTCCATTGGGGTTCCTGGGCTCAATCCAATGGTTGGCTGTAAGTATCTGTATCTGTATTAAGCACCTTGGCCCACTTGCAGTTTGCTCTCTCTACTTCATGGTTAGTGTTGAAGATGTTATTAATTGGCTTTTCACTCCTGCTGTCATATGCTACCCACTACTCTGGACTTCCCTTCTGGAACCGCAAGCAAATGTAAACTCTCTCTTCTCTAAGTTGCTTTTGGCCTGGTATTTATTACAGCAACAAAAAGTAACTACTTAATATAGTAACCAAACACAAACAATTATGTGTTGTGTTTACAGGCATATATACGAAGGTATGTGTCTATATTTCACAATACATCTCTGCATGAATGTGTAAGAAATTTAAGACAGATTAGATTCTGGAAAAGAATCTGCTTATTGAAAAGAATGATCCAAAAGACTTTTGCACTACAGGTCCTTATTGCATTTTGAGTTTTGATGCCTTGTATCTATTGGCTTGATAATAAGTTTTGATTTTTTTAATTAAAATTTACATAGCCCTGTGGTCGGTCTTCTTACTTTGATTAAAGACTATCTTTGTCACTTGTGGAAAAAAAAGTGAAAAAAATATAGCTAATTTGCAAGCAGATTTAATAATCCCCTCAAATTTGGAGACTACAAATTAAGAGAGATGACACCCAGAATGATTATATGGTCTTTTTGTCTTTCAGAAACTTTAAGGAAACTTGCAAATAAACAATGAAGAAGATAGATTGTTTCTTCACTCAAAATAAGATCCAAATTTTAAAGAGTAGAAACATCAAAATGATTAAGGGATAGTAACTTGAGAATAGAGATATGGTGGTAACCCAGAAGTCTTGATAATCCAGAAACCTAGAAGTTTTTGGTCTGTGTTGAACAACCAAAAAAAGACATGTCAAAGGCATAAATCAGTGAGAGAGAAGTCACCATCAGCATCTCAGGAATACTAAAAGACCTTAGTGGGGTAAGTCTGGCAGAGTCCATACAACAGTAAAAGGTATCTGATGGCACAGTTTCCAAGGTGTGCTGTAACTCTTGTCATAGAATGGCCAACTGAAGAACTGATAAGTATCTTCTGAGGCAAGGAAATAAGAAGATGTGTTTGTGCATCAGAGGATAATTTGTTAACAAAGATGGAACATCCAGAACTATTAGCAAAATATACAGAGCAGAGACTGACAGAAACGAAGACCCCCAAGTTTTCTTTGGTAGTGTGGAAGAGACTGATCTTAGGGATGGCCTGTGGTAGAGGAAAGCTGTACAGCTAAAATGGCATGAACTCCATTGTCTCTATGAGATCTAACTCCAGTCACCTCTAACCATACTCTTGTCCTTGGCCTTGTGTTCCTCTGTACCTCAGACCCCCCTTGAATATGCTTGTACATAGCTGTTCCTCTTCCTAGCAAACTGTTTCTGGATAGGTGCAAGTGTCCTTCAAGTCTTTGCTAGAGTGTCATCCTCAATGAAGTCTACCTTCAAAATGAAAGTTAACACAGCATCTTTCATCCACCCATCTTTCTTGCTTTTTGTCTTCCTCTTCTGGAACTTACCATCTTAGTAATCTTTCTCAATTTTTCCCATCCATAGGAATAGTTCATTGATGGTAAGATGTACGTCTTTTTATCTTCTTTCTTTTATTTTTGATATTATGATATAATTACACCACTTCCTCCTTCTCTTGTCTCTCTCAAAATCTCCCATATACTTCTCCTTGCTCTCTTCAAATTCATTCTTTTTGGTCTGTATAACGTTACTTGTATTTTTGTTTGTCAGTCCTGATGATTTGATATTGGATAGCCAATTGGTATACTCTTTCCTGAAAAAGGCTATTTCTCCCTCTCTGCACATTTCTTAGTTGTCTATAGCTCTTTGTGTAAGGTTGAGTCCTTGGGGGCTTTCCCCCACCTACTTTACTGTTTCTCTTATTGTCTTTGTTCAGCTCATCTTTGGGCAGTCATTGGTGAGACTTTATGGGTATAACTTCTGAGATTACAAGGAGACACAGTTTTACAACAAACTTCCTGATCCTCTGGCTCTTACCAACTCCTTTTTCAAAATCATCTGCAAGCTTTAACTGTTGGAATTGTTTTGTAGATGTGGGTTGAGCTCCACAACTCTGCAATTTGTTTGGTTGTCATTTTCCTTACTGATCTCCCATCTGTGGCAAAGAAGAGCTTCTTTGATGAGGGGTGAGGAATTCGTTTATTATGAGTATAAGGACAAATATTTAGAATTTAGTTCAAGATTATGCTAGCTTAGTAAAGCAATGACTGTAGGTTCTCCTCAAAGATCCATGATTCACTACTCAAGGTTTCTAACAGAAAATATTTTTCTCTTGATGAATAAGCATTAAGTCCTGTTGGTTGCCACCAAAGTGTGTGCGTCACTCTTACATCCTTAGGGTTATCCTGCCATGTTCGTCACAGTGGTTCATAACCATCATAGCTTGGTAGGACTGTTGCTTTCTTCTCTTCTTTAGAAGCTTGCATGATGCCTTCTCCTATGATGAAAACCAGTCCTCATGGAGAAGATCATCTTGTAAATTATTTTTTCTTCCTCTTTTAAGTTCCTGTGTCCTTAGTGCCTAGAAGACTTCAAATGCTGGATAATTAATAAATAGTTATGGGATAAATGGAATTAATTTTTACATAGGGATAAAAGAGTAGAAGTCTCAGTTCAGACCTCTTTCCTATGATGCGTGAATTGGAGCATAAAGCAATAATGTATATATCTCTTTCTGTGCCTCCTCTGGGATTATTGGCCAATATCAGTGGGGGCAGGGTGGTGGTGAGGGAGGTGGTGTTGGACGCTCTATGAGTATGATGAAAGTTAATGATGACACCGGGATGAGTTGAGGTAAGAAAGAGCACTTTACTTGGGGTGATTCATATACTATACAGTTTTGGGGACAGGGCCAGAGTATCCAATATGGGCAATAGTCATTGGCTGAAGGCTTAAGGTATAGAAATGCCTCATAGGCATAGAGAGGCATTTTAGAAATCTCCTATGTGCTAGATGAATGGGTTCTTATCAGGAGTAATGAAGTAGAACATGGAATCTTAACCAGGTCTATGTGACATTCTGCAGTTAGAGGTGCATGGGAATTTTGACCCCCCCTCATTGAAAATATCAAAGAAGTCCTGCTGGTGAAGGAAGTCCACCATTTTGCACTGAGTCCAGAAGGCTTTCTGGCCAATGGTAGACATTGACCTTAATTAGCAGAGCAATTTCTTGTGTTTCTGTGGATGTGGGGCACTTGTCAAGTGCTGGGCACTGCACCTGTGGAGCAGATAGAAAAATTGTCAGAAACAATTGTCCTCTGCTGTGACGGATTTCTTCTTCTTGAAGGAAGACAGTGTAAAACTTATGAGTAATTCCAGTGGAAAACAAAATGGATTAAATCACTGCATGAATCCAGAATACAATCTTTTTAGCTTCTAATGGAAAGTCCAAGAGCAAGTCTGTAGGCTGAGCATGAGCCTTTGGGCTTCAAGAGTAGCTCAGGAACCCAAATGAGAAGAGTGAAGAGCTTGCTCCAGGACCAAATGAAGCTGTATGCTCGAAGCCTGGACCTGGGTCAGATCACCCAGCTCTTGATCATGTGAGGGAGGTTCTCTAGAACCCACAATACTGTTCACATACAAAGAAAATAAGACAGAAAAGTCACTGAGTTCAGTGCAGAGCTGGATTTTGAAACCCGACAGTGTGAGTCCTCAGCCTCTAGTCTGAGAAGTGAACTCTCTGAGTTTCTTACTTCTGTGTGAACAGTACATGCTGGGAGTGTATGACAAAGTTTATGAGGAAGGAGTTAGTAATAGATGAGTTTCGAAGTGTCTGTAGAGTGAAGCTGTAAGGGCTCTGAGCACTTTGCTCTCAGCGCAGGACTTTTCTTTCAAGGCACTGGAGAAAATGACACAATCTGTCTGAGTTTCAAAATAAGAACCAAAAGCACTGTGAGGAGGCGAGGGAGTGAATGATGACTGCCTGCATTTTCGCTGGAAAGAATGAAAAAGGCATTGGGTGGATGGGAGGAAATTCAAGCAGAAGTACCTGGGGTCATGAGAGGTGAAGATCTGAGGCCTCTTCTCAGTGAGACGCGGTAGGTGGTGGATGAACACTGAGAATTATCGCCACCAATTTCATTTTTATGTTCACCGATGTCAAATAATCTTTATTATCAGCAACAAAGATAAGAAATATAAATTTAGACATTTCCTGGGCACATATGAAAATTAAATGTTCTCCCTTCTAGCTAGAGATCTCAGCATCTATGGGCGAACTCGATTTATCAGTCTCATTAAAATTACTGCAGGAAAAGATTCACATATATTTCTTGAAACTATTAAATGAGTTTTATAGGTTTTATGGAGAACTTTACCTGAGTCTAGTAAAATTTCTACCAAAATTTCCTGTTATTTGTCCCCTGGGACCTATATTTTTATAAAGTTATTTTTAATTGCTTCGTAGCCTATTGGAATATTTGCTCAGTGGCACCAGCTTACTTTTTCCTGTGTTCTTCTAATCTCCGCTGTATTCAACAGGAAGCATCAAGGGGGTTCCTGCAGGTATAGTGATAAGCACAGTCCTGGAAGGCAAAGGACGGCTTCCTAGTACTTCCTTACTCAGAACCAGAAGATATCACCAACTCTCAGAGATGTTTCTTTATCCAGAAATGAAGAAGGTATATTAAGTACTTGCTAATATTCTTTCATTGTGTATCTAAAAGTATACAGTGAGCTTCCACGATTTGAATCCTCAGAAAGCTACTGAAAGGAATTAACTGCATCCATGTCTCAAGGAATTTTAGGTTTAACTATTATAAACTTGACAATCTTTATTTTAAAAATCAGTACAGTAACTCAAAAAACCAGTAAACAAACATGAACTTTACCTTAAAACCATTAAAACACATTCAGAATTGCCAATATTTGTTTCGTTTGATATGTATATATATGGAGAGAGAGAGAGAGAGAGAGAGAGAGAGAGAGAGAGAGAGTGAGAAATAGTATCACTGTGTTTCTGGATCTGCCTGGAATTCACTGTGTAACTGATGCTGACCTCAAATTTGCTGTGATCTTCCTGTCTCAGACTTCTAAGTATTGGGATTGTAAATGTGTACCATTGCTCCTGGCTGGAGATAGTAATCATTCAAACTTTCTTTAAAAAACAAAAACAAACCAAAAAAAAAAAAAAAAACAGACTCCTACATCTACTGATAGACCTAGAATCATTTGTGGCTGTTCTTGATATCTGTACAAGAAAGTAGAGGAAACCACTTCTGGTGTTTTCTCTCTCCATTTTTGGTTCAGATTGATGTAGGGGGTTGAACTATAGGACTAAGAAAAGTTGACAGACTCAGAAAAGCAAAGCAACAAAAATCAGACACCACCAAGAGTCCCATTTGGTATTCAGTATGATCATATCACATTAGTAAAATAAAAAATCAGAGCACAAGAAAATAACAGAGAACTACTAGCAGACTCTAGGTCTCCTGCCGTCTTGGCTTTTACAAAAAAAAAAAAAATGTAAAAGAAAAAGAAGATACAGAAAGGAAAAAAGAATTATTTGTCATCAGGTGTAATACGGAGCACTAAAGGGAGTGGGCAACTAGATATGTTTGAGACACTTTGGCCGATATCAACCACTGTCTGCAGACCCAGGAAAAGGGCAGCTCTCTGCAGAGCACACAGGGTATTTTTGATGAAAGCACTGCAGGAGAGCTGCCTCAAGGTAGCTTTGACAGGCTGCCTTACACACATTCTTTTTTGTCTTTATTGGAAAGGCACAATTTCTAGCAAAAGCACGTCTGGAGCCCTGCTGCCAAACACAGAGGCAACTATGGAGAAGATGCAACCTGCGTCCTACTAACAGGGAAGTGCTCATTGTTCCCAGACAGGGCCCAAAGGACCAAGCTGTCAGCAAAGTTGAGACAGACATCTCGCCAGCTGGGCTTCAGGGTCATGCAGAGCATCACGCCCCTGCCCCAGGATAGCCCAACCACCTGCTCTGTTGTGTGTTCTTTAGCCTACACACAGACAACCAAAGTTTTCTTCGAGGCCTCTTCTGAATATGAATGACACCAGAGAAGCCAAGAACCAAGAAGGAGCCAGCTCTCTTGATTGACTGCCTTAGAGACCTGTATGTTCCCAGCCGTAGCCTCTTCCCATTAGTCCCTAGTGTGGGCACTATCAGGTGCTCAATAAATATTTGTTTAAACAGCTCTGTGGTGAGTTAAGAGGTAATTAATTTATGGGCCTATGACTAACCCAATAGCTGGCACATGACAAGCGTCAATAAATTCTTTATGAGTTTGCAAACTGGCAGAAAGTGTGAAATACTATTCAGGGTCAAGCTTGCTCGCTAGAGACAAGGCAATATTACAGAGCAGTGAAGACACTGTGGGCGCTGCCATCCTGGCTCCTACGTGGCTTAGCAGCAGAGTTCATGGCTTACTCTGGACAGTCTCCCTGTGCTATGTTCCCTCAGAACAGCAGTGCTCAAAAACAAGCAGCATCACCTGCTAGAAACGGAAGTCTCAGCCTCGCTTCAGTGAGAAACTGTGAGTGGGATCAATCTATACTGAGACAGGCCCTTCTTCCGTGCACACAGGGAATCTTCATTCTTTCATACTGTAGACTGCTCCTCTTCCAAGAGCATTGATTTCTTTTTATCATCTATCAGTTGATGAGTTTCAGCAGAGGATTTTAGGTGATTAGGTTTTTTATTATCCCAAGGATTATTTTAAATGTTTAATAAGGGGTTAAAGAAAAGCAGAGATACTGATCAACACTCAGATTGAGCTGCAAAAATTAAACAGATAGATGAGATAAAGATAGAAGATAGATAGATAGATAGATAGATAGATAGATAGATAGATAGATGGATAGGTGATAGATACATAAGTTGCTTCTAAAGGTACGTTCCCTTTCAGACCAAAGAGATTCAGTGGCCTCCTATCTGATACAAACAGAGGGGTCAGACAAGAAGTGGGTTGCTCATTGACTATTTTGTGTTTAAAATTTAGATCTTAAACAAAGATGAAGCTCTTGATCAATACTCACCTGTCAGGTAATGTTCATTAGAACATCATAAGTAGATACATGCCATATAGAATTTTGAATTGTGAGTGTTTCTTCAAACATTGAAGCCTCCTGATCTACGGGCATATATCCCATGCCTTTGTTTTCAAAAACTTTGTTTATAACCATCTTGCAACCCTACCTTTGTTCAAATGGTTATATTACTGCCTATGACTATGTTGCCATGGCTACCTGTTGTCATGACAGCACTGTTATGCCTGTCTTGCAACCATGCCTTTGTTTCAGGAGGTCCTTATGACTAATTTGTTATGCTTAGGTTCTGCCCCTTTAATGCTACCTATTTTGCCTGTCAAATCCCACATTTGGAAACCCTCTACCACCAAGCTATTAAAAAAAAAAACCTTGTCTTCTTTATGCCCAATGCTGCTTTCTTAAACTCTAGGTTTACGGAGAGATAGCCCAAGTATACAAGTAACAAGTATACAAGTATACAAGTATACAAGTAAGCATGGTTTAATTAATTTGGCTGCAATGATTTAGCTTGGTGGTTTTTTCCTTGCATTTTTCAAATTAACATATCCTACATTGTCCATTTCTCCCTAAGTGACTAAAAATTATGATGATACTGAGGTGGGCAAGGTGTTAAACACTTGTGACCCCAGCACATGGGAGGGTAAGGCAGGATGCTGAGAATCTGAGGCCAGTGTAAGCTACACAGTAATTCCTTGTACAAATAAATAAATAATACAATCAACAAAAACAACAGCAATGAAGATGAGATCACTGTGGGTTCTTATGGATATTTGTAATCTGTGGATGTTTTGATGAGTTTTACCTTTCTAGTCAGATCTGAAGGATTGATTTCATTCCATGGAAACTTCTTGAACTAGTGACTGCCTTTCCAGAAGATTCTGTTTAATATGCTAATGCGTTTTGTCAAGTTGCAATATCTTTTTCCAAAAACTTAAATAAGTATTTTATTGGAAGCATTTTTCATGTTTAAAATTGAATCGCTACGTTCACTTCATTTCGTATTCATTTGATTATGTGAGTGGCCATTTTTAACCAAGCATATAATAAGACAAAACGAATTATAGCTAGTCTGTTTAATAGTATTTCCCCCATGTACATATCAGAAATATTTTACTGCTTATACTATTATTGTAGTATACATAATACTTTGATAGCTAACATTAAAAATTCATGTTACCCATCCCCATTAGAAATAACTTACCTCATCAAATATTTCTGCAAGTCTCTAACCAAAAGAGTCAAACACAACATTCTAGCATCTGTCTTTTCCCACTGATTTTCTTAGGCACCTGTGAATTGCTCTATGTTTCTTTCATTAGGGATCCAAAGGGATTTAAATCTATAAATCCCAGCAGTCACTCTAAAATAAAAGTTGAGGTCTTGTTTGTTACAGAATAGAAAGGCTGAAAGATTGCATACCCCTAGTTAGTTAGTTAGTTAGTTAGTTAGTTAGTTATTGTGTGTATGTATATCTGTCTGATCTCTGAGTGGTGTGTGTGGTGTGTGTGTGTGTGTGTGTGTGTGTGTGTGTGTGTGTATGATGTGTGTTTGGGCCACAGTATGTATATGGAAGTCAAGGAAGGACTCTGTGTAGTCAATTCTCTCCTTTCACCTTTGCATGAGTCCTAGAGATTAAACCTAGGTCACCAGGCTTACACAGCAAGCAGCTTTGTGTACTGTGACATCTCAGCAGCCCTTAATGCTGACCTTTTACATTCCATGCTAAAGTCGATGTTTATTTCCTCCTGTGCTGCCCTTTAACTACAACAGCAGAGTGTGGCTGCCCATACCCCTGCTCCCTGTCCACCCTCAGCAGAAGCTCATACTCCACTGCCTTCTCAACAGCTGCTCTGGAGAACGCTGGTCTGTGAAGGCAACAGCTGCAGATCATTTTCTTAATCATGGTAGAAACTTCCAGAAATCTGGATTATGCTCACATCCTACCATGTGGCCTTTTAGCCGAGAGTATCAAGTGACTCAGCACTTTGAGACTCTTGGAAACCTTACCACAAGTCCTTTTCTTGCTCTACCTGTTAATGTTACATGATTCTTCCAAGGTTTTTTTGGAGCAGTGTTTATTTAACACAGCGGTTGAGTGCCTGCCTAACAAATGTAAGTTCTTGGGTTCAAGTCTCAACACTGGACAAAAAATCAGAGGTATGATTTTTACTCTGAAACTAGACCCTGGAAACTCCTAATACCATTTCTTTGCCCTTTCCCCCTTCTTGACATTGTGAGCAATATGCTCCCCATACATTCTAATCATTTTAATCAGTCATGGCTTCATCTCCATTTCAGACCTTGCTCATTTCCTTCAGCTATACCTTCTGTAGGAAAAGTTCCTTACTCACAGTCTAACTCTAACTGTGGCATTGCTGCACGTATACACTGGCCACATGATGTTGTGTTTGCATTTCTAAGACATAAGCTGCAAACGGAGACCCATAAAGAATACCATATTGTGATGTACAAGCCAGCCTCCTGAATTGAGTCCAAAACCAGTCCCCTCCAGACCATAATCCACAGCAACACTGAGAAAACTTCAAATAACGGAAATACTTTGAAAACCCATCTTGTCAACTCAATGTGGTGAAAATATCCCAGAGAGACTTTTTTGGGAAACAGAACTGATACAGTGGCCATTTCCTGGAGTTCAATCTACTAGTGATCAGGAAACAAAGTTTCAAGACAACAGCCTACAATGCTACTGTTCAATGCTCTAGGAGGGCAAGAGGAGAAACAAGAAGTTCAACGTATTATCAAGTGACAGGTTAGTCTCTGCGCATGAGCTATCTAGCTGGTTACTGGTGGCTGTCTTTGATTTGTCTTGGCTCATTGAAATGGATAGTGATTGGGACATGTGATCATTCTTCGACTTCAGGTCCAAGTTTGCCTTTGCATCTTTAGTGTTATGAAATTAGGTTCAGGATCCCCATATTGCTAAAATACTAATTAGTAATTCTTCTTTTTTTACCCTTGAATTATCTATCTATCTATCTATCTATTTATCTATCTATCTATCTATCTATCTATCTATCTATCTATCTATTTTTTTGCCTCTCATATATGATTTTTCCTTACAATGAAGAGAAAATATTACCAAATGACTGCACTCTGGAACTTCCAGAGAAGGTTGGACAGACTGTATTATATCTGTTTGGAGAGCTCAAGTAGGAACTCCATGAAAATAAATCACTGTGATTTTTTTTCTTTTGTCATATATGATAAATCAGCTGCCTGGCTGGTGACAGAGATGGGAACAGTAAAATGTCTTCTCATTTCTATGCAACAATAAAGGCCTCAATAAGATAAATAAAGGAAGTGCTTGAGAATGAAAAGAAGAAAACTGGTCTGTGTTTCAGGGAAATACAGAGCGTGGTGGGTGATAGGAGAGGGGGTTATACCAGCTTACCTTGGAAACTTCAAAATGCTTCGAGTAAAGTCTGCCTTGGGGACAAGAGGGTTCAAAAATTCGATGAAAGCCAAAGGATTACAATAGTGTATTTTCTCAGGTGGTCTTCTTATAATTGCCATCCATATTCAGCAAGCCAAGGGAAAGAAGGGAAGAGAAAAGGGAGGAGACAGGATGAAAAGAGGGGGGAAGAGCAAGTAGGGGGAGCAAGAGGAAGCTGGGCAGAGAGCCAATGCTCCTTTGCTCTAACAATACACATACCCAATATTCTGTTTAGTTAAGCAAGTTAAGTAAAATTTATGTTTCAGTGGAGCCTATTTTTATGTAATGAAAGTAAGAAATCACAGACTGGAAAGGAACTGGAAGCCATTGTGTGGATATGAAGTCAAAACCACAGGAGCCACAGATGACTTCGTTCCTTGGGGAGATTGTATGGGAAGGCTCTCTGCCTATACTAGCTTATTTCCCATCACATTTACATAGTAGGATGTTTGTGTTGTTACGGTGTTTCTCTCAGTTCACGATTTTCTTTTCCCTGTCTTCTCTGCATTTTTCATATTTTGTAGAGTCACTCCACCAGACAGAAACACAAATTGTCCTAATCCCAGATTTAGCTGGTGAAAAATGTTCCAGTTAAAACATTGCTTAATGACCCCAGAGGCTAATAAAACCCAGGTCCCCAACATCTCAAGGCTGAACTGGGCTGATTAGCCTCCTTGGAAACATTTCCCCCCATATACCCCATGAACTTCCTCCTCATGCCCCACCCTCCGGGCCCCCAGTCCCTGGAGTCACTGTGTCCCACTGAGGAAGTGACTTCTCTGTTTATTTTATTTTATTGTATTTTTTTCTTAGCATTATACTTCAGCTACAAGATGGTCTCTAAATCAGAGACATCATCTCCACTTTGACATGTTCTATTTTTAAAGTTTGAATTCATGTCACACAGGCACTCTAATGAAGCAATTAAGCTGAAGTAAACACTAAAAAGGATTCAGAGAAATTGAAAGAGACAATTTAAAAAACGGTAAGATAGCCCTTAATCTGCACTTGCTCCATAAAGTTTTCAAAGGAGAGCATTTTCTGAGGCACTCACGGAAAACCTCCTGGGTTCTTCAAGGCCTCTTACCTTCTGCAAATGTTAGTTCAATAGCTTCACATGTTCTCAGATTTTCTGTACTTCTGTAGATGGCCAGAAGTAGAAAGATGGAATTAAATCAAGACCCATAGTTGATGATGAGCACCTCCATCAGATTACCCAGCAACTACATGGATAAATTCCATCCTCTGAGTTCCCCTGCATTTTATTTTCCTTTACCTTTATATTCTTATCCCCTTAACGTTTTACTATGACAAATAAACTCAATTTGATCCGTTGCTTCTAATGGCTTAAACGTTGTTCTTCCACACGATATAAATGTGTGGAGCACTAATCTGATCCAATAGACCCGAGGCACAAGTTGCTAAGTAAAATTAAATTTTAATTGAATACAATTTAAATTTCAAAGTGGTCAGAAAGTTAACTCAGCAGGTAAAGGTGCTTGCTGCCAAGCCTGAGAATCTGAGTTTCATTTTTGGAGCATACATGATGGAAAGAGGGAGGCCACTCTCTCATGTTGTCATCTGACTTCCACACATGTGCCTTGGCAGCACACACACACACACACACACACACACACAAACTAACTAAAGTAATCAAATATATACTACATATATATACATATATATGTAATATATATTTGAGAGAGAGAGAGAGAGGGAGGGAGGGAGGGAGGGGGAGGGAGGGAGGAAGAGAGAGAGAGAGAGAAAGACCTGATCATGTCTGACACCATCTCTACCCCTAATTACCTAACGTTGCTCTAATTTTTTCCATACTAATTTCATATCCTGGGATGTGGTTTTTGGGTATTTTTTATTGTTGATGTTGGTTTTGTTTTGTTTTGGTAAGCCACTAAATGTACTTACTACTGTCTGTGTGTGCATGGGTGTAGACATCCCACTGGTGCATGGGTGTAGACATCCCACTGGAGCATGGGAATTCTATCTTAGCAATGAATGGTTCTCCATCCCCCAAGCAGTATTCACTGATGATAGCTCTTTAGTATAGAGTGATATACTAGAGCCTGTCTAACACATCTAAGCTGGAAGTTTGGATGGCTTGGTCTTGTATAAGTCATGTGTGGGAAACCTCAGCAGCTGTGAGCCTGTGAGTCTGATAACCATGCCATCCACATACAGAAGTGACAATTTCACAGTACTCTTCCAAATCTTCTGTCTCTTACATTGTGTCCCCTTCTTCTTGTGCAGTGTTCCCTGGGCCTCGGTGGTAGTAGAGATAATACAACTATCTAATTTAGGGCTCAACAACTGAGTCTGTCATTTTCAGCACTTTGACTAGCTACGGGTCTCAGCCTTGACTGCTATCAACTGTAAACAAAAGCTTCTTTGACCAAGGTTGAAAGCAGCCCAAGTATATAGATATGCGCACAAATACTTAGAAGACAACATGACCATTGAGCAAAATGCTTCTCAACCTGTGAGTTGTGACTCCTTGTAGGTCAAGTGACATGTTTACAGAGATCACCTAAAACCATCTACATATCAGATGTTTACATTACGATGCAAAATAGTAGCAAAATTACAGATATGAAGTAGTAACAAAAGTTTGTTGGGGTCACCACAACATGAGAAACTGTATTAAAGGATGTGTGTGTATGCGTGCGTGCGTGCGTGCATGTGTGCGTGCGTGTGTGTGTGTGTGTACGCATGAGTGTGTGTTTCCCAATACCATTGGGGGAAAATACACTTGTAGGTCTTCCTACTTTTTCTTTCTCCTCACAATCTCATTTTCTAATCACTCTGTGATGTTCAATATTTCAACAGCTCTCTCAACTTTTTATGTCAAGGGGAAATTGTACACATATGTAAAACTCCCAGTGCTAGGCTTCTAGTGTGATCACAGGTAAGTCTGTTCATTCAGTACTTAGCCATGGCACTGACTCAAAAGCTGCTCTTCTGTTGCTCTTCTCTCAGCCATTTAGTATTTTGGCCTTGGGCACTGAATGGAATGAAAGTAGATAGCACTCAGTGATGCTTTGCTTTTGTTAAATGATAAATGTATAAACATTAACATTTTAAAGAGTTTATTCACATAGACAGTGAAACACGAATCAGACAGTAACCAAGCTCTAGCTATTGGTTTGCATCAAGGAGGTCTACTGGGAACAGGCTTATAATGTGCTCACATAAGCAAGGCAAAGCAAACCTATCTGATGGAAGAAAGTGGAGTCTCTAGTTAGGAGTTTAGTTTGGTGGTTTATGATTGATTAAAGTTGTTTCTTTTGATCCTGATCACTGAATTGGAGTGTAGCAACTCAAGACACTAGAACTATCCCAACTATGATTGCTAATCTTGTTAACTTGCTGAGATTTAGAATCACCTAGAAGTCATAAGTGTGTCTGTGAGGAACCTTCCAGAAGTACTTTATAAAATGAATTATTTTAATGTAATGTAATTTGTAAATTAATACAATGGCTATATTATTCTACTTTAGCTAGTAAAATGTCCTCACAGAGAAACCAAGATTTATTTCAAGCTGTGCCTCCATATCTGGGCAATATTCATTTATATTAATCCCTATGCTAATCTGGTTACCTCCCAGTCACAATCCCAACTAATACTTGCGGTTTAATATTGTTCTCGCTCTGTCTGTTTTGGATATCTTTTCCCATGGAATCATCTCAGACCCTTTCTTCATGGCTTATCTAATCTCCCTCATTTTCTCTCTCCTGCCCCTGACTGGTGGAAATTTCTGCTCTGTTCTCTCTTTTGCCCAACCATTGGATGCTCAGCATTTATTGAGAAGGCAGAGAATAAATGGAAAGACTAGTTTATACAAACTTGAGATAGGAGATTCTAGACATAAGCTTTACAATGCCCTGTCTGGATCGAAACAAGATATGAGGGCAAGAAATTGGAATTTGAATAACACAAGGACAACCTTTACACAGTAAAGGTTATAAAAACATTAAGTATAAAAACATTATTCCTGTAATACAGAACTGAGGTAGGAAGACCCATTATGAATATGGATGCCACTGTTTCATGAGTTGGAGTCTCATACTGAATAAGTACGAATAGGTGAGCTGAGAGTTTATCACTCTTTGCTTCCTGACTGCAGATGCTATGGACCAGTTGCCTCAAACCCCTGCCAACACGCCTTTCCCACTATGGTAGACTGTACCCTAAAATCATGGTGAAAACAAACCCTTTCTTCCTTAGGCTTCTTTCATCAGCTATTTTGTCATGACAATGAGAACAGTAATTAATATATAAGCCTGATGGGTTCCTAAGTATTGTTAAGGATTCCTGTTAGGTTACTGACCATAATATTATATTAAATGAATGAATCAATACTTAAGAGATTAATAATTTTTGTGACTCATCAACTATTTTAGAAATGTAGATAAATAGTGCACATTTTCCCAGTTTCATATAATTACAAATTTAAATCTTTTTAACAATTTGTACTAGTTTTGCCAAAGCTTTTCATAGCAAAAAACATACATATGTTTATACAGTAGATGAAACAGAAGAAGAAGAAACCAAATCAGGAATAAAGAGGTATGAAGCCTAACTCAGATGGGACTCCTTTAAACAAATTCCCTAGACTAGTTGTAGCCTACCTGGCAAATTTCCAAGATCTTACGTTATTCCTGTTTTCTGATCTATTTCTACTTTTTTTCTTTGTATCTTGTGTGTAGTCTTTCTTCATCATCCTTCTCACATAGTGACCAATCAGTCACTAAGATAAGTGTATCATTTTATGTTTCTCTTTCCTAGAAGAACTTCATGCTTTCATCTGCATATCTGATTGAGTATTCCCTCTCTTTGGGATCTCACATTTTGTCTTCTTTCTCAAAACAAAACAACAAAAACAAACAAAATCAACACAACAACAAACCAACAGGCCCTAACCTCAGCAAACTTGAATCTCCTCTTCTTTACTTGTAATTCTCTGGCATAAAGTAGCAAAAATGTAACGGCAGAGGTAAGGAAGAAATGTTGGGAACAGCCTAGCCTCAGCCTCTGTCCTCATGTCTCCTAGGACAAGATGCTCTGCTCTGCTTCAGTTCAGCAACTCAGTGATACCTGGGAATAAAAGTCAGATTGGATTGCTTTTAGGGTCCCTCAGCTGCACAGCAAATTGAATTGTGAGCACAAGACACTCCATATGTCCTAGAAAGCTCTCTTGAGCCTCCAGAAACTGGTTTTCCACAAAGTCTAAGCTTCTGTTGATCTTTGCAGCCTATCTTTGAGTAATAAAAGTGATCTGCCTGAGTTGTCATCTCACCAGAAACATAACATCAAGTGGCTGAGTCTATGCAAAACTTTCTGCCAAAAGTACAACACTGTTACATCTAAGAATCTTAAAAGAAATTGAAGAGATGCTCAAAGCCTTCCCTTTGGATCTATTATTGGTACATGCAGTTCTCCAGGGGACTAGTGCTAGTACACCGTATTTGCTAAACAGAAGTGGGCAGGTACTTAGATCCTCTATTGAGATTGGCAAATGGTGCATAATGTTCTCCTCCCAGAGACTGATGTGGTCCTTCATTTTCTGCTTCACAGCTCCATATCACTGATGTTATGAGTATGAGGCTTCTGCCCCAACCCTACATGCAATATGCTGCTCTATGCACCAAACCTATGTCTCTGATCTCATTGATCAGCACGAAGGAAATTTCATGACTCCCATCTTCTCTGTAGGCCTCACTGCATCACCCCTTGTATCTCCACTGCCATATTTTGGACACATGACTATAAACTAAATAAGCCAGTGCAGAGATGGGAATGGGCATAAACTGAGTAACCAGTTTCATTAAGATCATATCAGCAGAGACATGATGCAGAGAAGCTAGAGGCTTACGTGTTGCCATGGAAATGCCAAGAAGGAAAAAAGGTTAGGGAGATTTTTGAGGTTATCTGATAATTCAATTTTAGATTCACTGTCTACCTCTTGGGATTAACTGAAAGCTTTCATAAGATTTACCCATGCTTTTGTTTATTCTTCTTATGGCACTTATGGATACTTAACTTATGTTGAAGTGATTGCCTGCCTCTTGTCTTTTTTTCCGTTGTGGCTATGGGACAACTTTTTGCAACCTATCAGTAAACAGCCACTAAATCAATTAATAAACACAAAACTACATTAGACAGAAGTATAGCCATAAATACACAAATATGTTAAGAAGGTGATATTACACAGAGGAAGTTTCCTCCTAGCAGACACTCAAGATGGGCATGTGACAGTGACACATGCAGTCTGCTTAGGTTCTGTGGTATGAAAACCAAAAGGTCAAAAAACAAGGATTTGGTATGTGAGTCCCAGTCTTAACTTACTAAATACACGAACGGGAAAATTCTCTCTCTCTCTCTCTCTCTCTCTCTCTCTCTCTCTCTCTCTCTCTCTCTCTCTCTCTCTCTCTCTGCCTCTCCCTC
>NW_021604756.1:338581-349496 GCF_004785775.1 Grammomys surdaster | reverse complement strand
TCTCTCTCTCTCTCTCTCTCTCTGTGTGTGTGTTTGTCTGTCTCTCTGTCTATTTTGTCTTCGTGTCTGTGTATCTGTTTGACTGTGTCTGTGTTTAGATCCAAAGCCCTAAGAAGTAGCAAAGTAAGTTTAATCCCAGGCACATAGAAAGATGGAAAACTCCAAAGAGGGAGGGAACCAGCTTCAGATGGTGTTAACGTGGATAAATGCACTTTGCTAAGAGATATCAAGGATTATCAGCATCAAAGAAGGAAGATTCCCTAAAGCCAATACCTTGTTTTAGATTTTTAGCCTCTAAAACCAGGAGTTTCTGTTGTTTTAAGCCTCTTAGTGTGCAGTGCTGATGGCAGACCCCTGGAAACTAACATTTCAGAGGCTATGTTATACCAGATTTCTATTTGAGCAAGTGCTTTAGCAGAGAATGCACTTCAAAAGAGCGATTCTATACTATTCTCCTGGGTTACTAGGTCAGTCTTGATGTAGGTGCCCTACTTGATTTCAACGAAAAGAATAGCTATTGAGATGTCAGCACTAGCTGAGTTATGGTGATCCCAATGGCAAAAATATAGAGGAAAAAGTAGAAACGTAAACAGGAATAGTCTCGGGACTAATTTGAACTTAAAAAATAAATCACTCTGAGATCATTACAGCTACATTATCATTAAGACAGACACTCTGGACAGCAAAAGGGCTGCTCTTGTCACAACTTGGATGAGACTTCACCACCTAACTTGAATAAGAGCAGAATGTTTTTACTTTGCATCCATGCTGGAAAAGTGGGACATGTTGACTTCAGTAATAATAAAGAGACTTCATGTTTAACTATGGTACACTTGGGTCTTCTTAAGAAATGAAATCCCTGGACCTAGGAAGAGGGGCTATATTGTTTTCCTTAGAATATAGGACAACAGAGAACCACATGCCATTACTATTGTACCCTAGTTTCTCCTTATTCTTATTCTACATTAAATTTTTAGCAATATATTTACTTAGCATGTTAAGAAAACACCAGAGCAGCTGTATTGAAGGTATAGCCGTCTGCAGGTACAACCCTGGGATAGATGCCTGCATACTCATCTGCCTCTCAGGCTCCAGAACCCTCAGTCTTATCCTGAGATCCTCTAAATGAGAAGACTTTTGAAGACACCAAGGAACACTGAAACACCTCCTTTATGCTGTTATACAAATACAAAAATGCCAAGATAGGGTGACTTAAAGGAGATATGTTTGTTTCCTAAAGTTATTGAGACTCAGGGTTACAAGGTCCAGGGCTCAGCATCTGGTTTGTTACTCCTTGCTGAGTCATTCCATGGCAGAAAATGAGAGGCTAAAGGGCAAGGAAGCAGAAGGCACTAATTCTTTTGTATGACAACCCTGTTCTCCTGAGAATCTGCCTTGATAAACGTATTACTCCACAGGCTCCTTAAGACCATCTGCCTCAACTTCAAAGACAGAAGCGAAATCAGTGATGTTTCTACTAAGAATGCTTTTCTGCTACTTCCTGGCTCACTGTAAGATGAGAGGCTAGGGCTAAGGATGCAGCTATGGGCATAGGGCACTGAAGCCCTTTGGCCTCTCTTCTTCATGCTTATGAGTCAGAACTCTTCACATAGTGCCCTGCATCAGCCTGTGTCTTCTTTTCTTATTCAGGATAAAATGGAGGTGAGGTGGGGTAGGGTAGGTGCTGTTGTTTAGTATCCACCAGGTTTAATACTCATCACCACATACACACAAGGCCTGTAATTCCGGAACTTGGGAGGTAGATATGAAAAGATAAAAGAATCCAAGGTTATCCTAGACTACATAGAGTGTTTGAAGCCATCTTGAGCTACACAAAGCCCTGTCTCAATAAGAGCAGGAAGAGAACGAAGGGGAATAAGAAGAGAAGAAAGTATTGGGGGTGGGGTATAGGAGGCAGGGAAGAGGAGGAAGGACTAGAGAAGAAAAAAGGAGGAGAGAAGAAAAAGAAAGAAAGAAAGAAAGGAAGGAAGGAAGGAAGGAAGGAAGGAAGGAAGGAAGGAAGGAAAAAAAGAAAGAAAGAAAGAAAGAAAGAAAGAAAGAAAGAAAGAAAGAAAGAAAGAAAGAGAAAGAGGGGACAGTGGTTTATGTGGTGATGAGTATTAAACCCAGGGCCTGGTGGATACTAAACAACAGCCCCTACCTTACCCCATCTCACCTCCATTTTATCCTGAATAAGAAAAGAAGACACAGGCTGATACAGGGCACCAACTATGTGAAGAGTTCTGACTCATAAGCATGAAGAAGAGAGGCCAAAGGGCTTCAGTGCCCACCTGACATTGAGAACTCTTCCCTGACATTGCTGAAGCATAGAGTATGTGTCCTGGTCCCTTTCCACAAGGGAATAAACAAAACAGCCTTACTATCTTAGCTGGTATTCTGTTTCAGCCTTAGACTTGTTCTGCCTTGTCCTTCTCTAGAGGAGTCTCCATAATGCATTGTAGTAGGGTGAAATGTTATTATTATTATTATTATTGTCATCATCATCATCATCATTACTATTATTTTCTCTGTTTTGTTGAAAGTTGATAAGGAAACATATGTATGACTAATTATGTTCAACCACCAATAATGGTTTGTGTTACAATCAGCCACCCACCACATAATTCATATTTTCTTCTATTTAATATGTGAGGATCTTAGGGAAATCATCTCATAATGTTTTCCAGCAGTGAATCAGCCAATGAATGGAACTTAATTGCCGTAAAAAAAAATTTGCTTTTGTCCTTACAGAACCACTGCAGCATTTGACTGAAGGTGTTTCATATGTCACCCACAAGGCTGAGTGGTTCCATTTTATATTCATCTTTCCATTTATGATGTTATGACTATTTGAGCCACACAAATCTCCCAGCTCCAGAGACTACAAATATAAAGCCATATGCGGATTGTTTGAGATATTTAAATTCTCTCAAAAAAGGCCTCTAACAAAAATTAAATCCTTTCTCTGTGTCTATAGTTGGATTATATTACATTTATAGGACATACTATATAATCATGTATTATATTTTTGACATATGATATTGACTATTTTCTTCATTTTTATTTTGCTTTTCAGGTTTTTAATATCTTGAATTAATTCAGTTATAAAATGAATTTGAGAATATGAACAAACAAAGTAGTAATTGTTCTAAAATGGTGCATTTGGCCACTATCATGATGAAGTGAATTTTCATGCCAGACAATAAGTATCTGTTTAGCACAGGCTTCTTCCAGGAAGTTTAGTTAAGATGAGCATTATTTTCCATACATGCTGTTTCTGAATCCCTATCAAAGTTCTTCCATTTAAATTAGAACAACTAACGTGGCCAAGTACACCTGGGAGGCAATTTTTAGACCACAGGCCCGCACCAATGCTAACTGCAGATCAGCCCTAGAATCAGAAGAGAAAGTTACCCATCAGCAGCCAGGACCAGATAAAGGACAAGATAAAATGTACACTGGGCTCCTGTGGAATTCACTTTTGAAAGAATCTCACTCTAATAAATAATTCATTTAAAAATATTACTTATGAGACATGGTGCCATATAAAATTCAAGTTCTCAGCCTACTATCCTAAATGTCATGCAAACATAGAAACTCAAATTGAAAGATTTATCTGAAATTTGACTATCAACAGGCAAGCTTGGGCTAATGGAGTCATCTGCTAGCATGATGGGAGGAATTTGTTCAGGGGATTTGGTTTCTTATTTGCTTAGAACAATTTAGGAAAGATTTGGAGTTCTCTAAGCCCCAGTATTCACCACCAAGTACATATTCATTTCTCTTAGGAAATGGTTCTTAAAGTCACTACACTTACTTTTAAGAAAGGTGTTATCTAAGAACGTAGAAAGCAACAGAGGATATTATCATTGATTTGTTTGGAAAACAAAAAGACCAATTGGTGGGATTTTTGCCCTAAAAGAAATTGAAATGGTGTGTAATCATGAGAAGGAAAAGAAGAAAATTAAGTCTCTAGAAGGGGGCACTAGACATCCACACTTATACTCCCCATTGCTGTTATGTGACTCAACCTCACTGGCTCATTTACAAAACTCACTATCACTTTAAGAGTGTGTGTTTATGGGCAACATATGTTAAACCTGAAGAAGAGATTTGATTCAGAACTTGGCCACTATGATATGTGATTTGGAACACAGAGGTCCCAAATATGGAGGAAAGCTGAAAGAAGATGTGGAGACGGTTACAGAGATAGGAAGAAGAGGAGCAAAAGGGGAAAGAAAAGTCAATAGACACATCTCTGTGGCAGCAAGAACAAAACTCATAGAGTTCTTAGTGTGCAAGAAACTGTAAGCAGATTTTAAGTCAATGCTTTTTAGATATCAAGATCCAGGCAGCCTAGTAGATGACTTCACCAGCACTGGGAAAGATGTGCTCCTCATGAGATGAAGGTACTTTTCTAAGCCCTCCAGGAACCTAGTTTTTACTCAGTGTCTCGGGCTTTGATTCTGAAAAGCCTTGCCTCACTTCCTTGCCTTGGTCTTTGACAGTTACCAAAACTTAGACACACCTATAAGCAAGGAGGATAACAACTTTATTGTGCCACACAGTGACAATTGAAATGGAATGGTAGGCAAGTATCAGGAACGGTGGGGAACTCTCCTCCATGATACAGGAAATCCCAGTATGCAGAACTCCATTTGCATTTTCTCTGTTCCATATGCCACACTGCATCTTTTACAGGATGAAGACCTTGGACCCAAATGCTATTTGATCAGTCATGATTTAAAGTCTTAAAAGTTCAGTTCTATGGATAGAACCACCTATCGTAGAAACCATAATCGAGGGTTTTCTGCAATGAGCATTGTTCTGATGCTGTCATGGTACAACCACCAGATACCCCGAGTTCCCAAGCCTGACTCACACACATTTGGCCACTTCTCCAGGATCCCACATGTTGGACCACTCAGATGTAATTTCTGGGGCCAGCCTTACCAGTCTGTTATCACAGTGCCTTGTGACATAGAGCTGAGTATTCCAGGATCAAACTAAAATCTGACCTTATCGAACATCATCTCATCCTTTCAGAGGAAACTATTGCTCAGAGCTGTAAAGAAGTTATGCAAGGTCATTGAGCTAAATGGGGTTTTCAGATAGTTCCCCTAAATGGATAGTTCCCCATATATTCCTTTCACATCACCCCTTAGCCTAGTATTCATTTGTATTCTGAACCATTCTAAAAAGGATTTGAGGTTGTGAAGTTAATAAGTGAATTCTAGTGTATAAATTAGCCTTCTGTGCATTTGTGCATTAGGGGCAAATTCCACTGAGGTTAATCCTAATGATAAGCGTGTCTTCACTACTAAAAATCCACACATCTGTTTCATGGGGAATTTGCCAAAATGCCAAGTACCATAACACCACCTGAAGCAATCAGAGTTCTTTCTGGGAACCATGATGGGAAAGTGTGGCTTCCGCAGGTGTCTGTGTGACCAGGCACTGTGGGTAGTGCCACTTACAGACCGAGGTCCAGCTGTAATTACCCTCCGCTCTTTAAAAGTCACCTTAACAGCAAATTGTATCTGGTGATTAGACCTTATCTAAAATGACAGACTGGCACCAGAGAGCTGTGTGAGCCAGTCTTTGAACTCATCACTACCTTATCTTGCCTTAGTGAGGTGTTGCCCCATTGCTAGAGTGGAGAAGCATTCTTAGGTTGCTTCAGTTCCTCCCACAGATCTTGATTTCATTTGCTTCACTGATACAATCACCCCTGCCTTCTGAGCTCAAAGAAGTTCTATCTGGGTCCTTTTAATGAAGAGCACTGAACTCTTCTGTTTTAGTGGGTCTGTTTTACTGACATGCTACCTAGGTTGTTATCCCCAGCATCCAGATTAATGCTGGCATTGCTGCCAGCAAAGTGAAGAGGTTGATTTCCCATGTACGCCTCCAAAAGCAGTATTTTTATTTCACTAAAAGAATAGGAAATTATCCTCATATGGACAAGCTCATCTTTACTTGGCTCAGTATTTGTTAATACGGCAGTGTTTGAGAATATATTTAATGAATTCAGAGCTAAGCAACAACATTTAGCAACTGTTCTTTTACTTTTAACAAAAATATACTGAATATGAAATGTGTTTTGTTCACTTCAACTTCTTAATTAATGGCTAATTTAGCCTCTCTCTCTCAATGTATGTGAGTGCTTTATCTGCATGTACAACTGTTTGTGGTTGGGGGGGTGGGGATCAGTATAGATGGTTCTGAGACACCATGAGGTTGCTGGGAATTAAGCTCCAGACCTCTGGCAGAGCAGACGGTGCTCGTAACCACTGAGTTATCTTTCCAGCCCCAGCAACTGTGATTTTAAACATGTTTCCCCAATCTATCTAAGCCAAAGTTTCTATTATTTTCTAAGAGCAGTTGAATATACTCTTGTGATGTCAAAGGAAATATATATTAGGCACATGGTATCAGTTTTGGTACATAAATAAGTGTTTAGAATATAGTATCTATTATTATTCATTATAGTTATTCTCATTATAAAAATGAGACTATGAAAACTGTTCTTTATATGGTAAAGTACAGGAGAACAGTTGTGCATCCAAAGTATATGGATTCAGGTTCCAGTTAGTTTCTATGGGTTTCCTGCATTCTAATTATTCTCTTTACAATTAATATATTTCACAGCAGGCTGAAAAGGTAATCTCTAAAATTCTGCATTAATCTGGTTACACCCTGTATCCTTACTGTCATGTAATCTGAACACACATTATTCAACTTAAAGCAGCCTATTTCTATTCAAAAGACAAGTGGGGCTAGGGAGATGGCTCAGTCCATAAAGTACTTGCAACACAAGCTTGAGGATCTGAGTTTGATTCCAAGAAGCCACATTAAAAAGGCAGAGCATGGCAAAAATGTAGTTATACTTCCAGCTCTGAGGATGCAGAGACAAGCAGATCCTAAGACCCACTGACAAGCCAGCCTAACCTAATTGGTAAGCTCCAGGCCAGGGAAAGACCCTGTCTCAAAAAGTAATATGAAAGGCTCCTGAGGAAAAATACCTGAGGTTGTCTTCTGACCTTCATGTGTTCCTGCATATACATATATGCACACATGAGTCCATATATGCAACACACACACTGGAAACACTGACTATAAAGAGTCTAGCAGAGGGTTTAGGACATAATTTGACATGCTATGTCTTGCTTTGACCCTTTTTCTTTAACTATTGCCCAGTTTGGTTACAATTCCCTATACATCAATATTTCCTAGAGCTTTCTAGTAGTTCTCACCTCCGTCTGTCTTAGGGTTTTCATTGCTATAAAGAGACACCATGACCATGGCAACTCCTATAAAGGACAACATTTAATTGGGGCTGGCTTATAAGTTCTGTGGTTCATGCCATTATCATCATGGTAGGAGACTTGGCAGCATCCGGACAGGCAAGACACTGGAGGAGCTGAGAGTTCTACATCTTGTTTCAAAGACAAATAGGAGAGGACTGGCTTATGGGAAGCTAGGAGGAGAGTCTACTGTGAGACAAATGGACTGTGCCACCAGACAGAAGAACTGGTAAAGTTGAAGAAGGTTCAAAACCTCAGTAAATATTATAATTGAGAATTGTGGGCATTATAACCAGTTCCCAACCAGGATCTACCTGGAACAAGTAACTGCAACACCTCGCTAAGAGTACTATCATAACCAGTCATATAGCGTAGAAACCTAGAGTTCTCCATGCTAATGGAGTAACTAGATAAGCCCAGCATGTGTAACCAATAAACTTCCCTTCCTGGGCATCCCTTCCTGCAAAAGATATTTAATCCCTGGATAACCCTCAGTAAGACATATGCATTTACTTCTCCCATGAATAAAGCAGTTTGAACAGCAAGGACCATCTCCTTCATCAAAGATCATGGGTAAAGGAGGAAGGAAGGGAGGGGAAGAGGCCTTTGTCTCTGTGCCTCTTTTCCAGTCCCTCAGGACTTTCAGCACTCACAGGAAACCAAACCAGATTTCCACACCCCCACCCCCACTCCCATCCTTGGCTCGGCCATCCCCTTTCTGCTCACAGGGGATGTGGAGAGATCCCTAGCAACATCTGGGTACTCAGGAGATTGAGAACCACAGCGTCTATTTCAGACCCAGTTGTTTCTCACCCAAGAGAACACAGACTGAGATCCCTATCATGAATTGCATTTTGACTTCCCTGAGTGGCATGTCCATTCGTCAGCAGCCCAGGGCCTAGGTAGACGTGCAGCTGGACATCAGTGACACACTTCTTCCAACAAGGCCACACCTACTCCAAAAAGGCCACGCCTCCTAATAGTGCCAGTCCCTGGGACAAGCATATTCAAACCATCATACCATCCACTATTATCTCTTCTGTCAAAACCTGGCATGTCACCCGAATCTAACTCAAATGTTAACACGCCCATAGTTCTTTGTAATTGCCAGTGGAAGTAATTCTTGTTTTTTTTCTGGATACTTTTTTTTTAACTTTTTGGTTATTTTATGGTACATTCCTGGGACTCTATAAATATTCCATGCTGCTTTTGAAATACTGCTAAACGCACTGCTATAGGAACAATAATCCCTTAGAAGCCAAGACATTTCCAAGCTTAGGAACTGACTCATGTTTGAATGAGTGAAGGAAAATTATGGACTCCAAAGTCCAGCAGACACAAATTCGAGTTTTATCTCTGAGATCTCATCACTGATTAACATCAGTGAGAATATTACTTATAGATGATTGTTAATACCCATTTTTAAAAGACTTTCTTCTATGGATCCTAAATAGCAGGAAAAAAAAGTACATCCCCTACCAACTGGACGTTTCAAGCAAATGAAAAGTTGTTTTTTATTAATGGACTGAGGAAAGCATTATGTCTGTGCTGAAAGTCCACACAGGCTACCTGATATCTGGACGTCGATGTCAGTCAAGGCTGACTGTCAACCTCAAGGAATCATTTTGCCTTGAGAAGCTCAGTCAGATTCTTCTTAAAGACCATGCATTGTCTTCAGAAAGCCAACAATCCTAACGGCAAGTTCTTTTGGCTCAGTTGTCATAGATAGACACATTTACCGGGGAGAAAGTGAGCTTTGCTTTGCATAAAAATGAGCTGTGCCACTATCTTTTTATCTGAGGAGTTTGACATCCTCACTTTGTAACAGATGAACACAAGACTTGGCCACTTGTCTAAATATCTCAAACCTAGTTAATGACTAGTTAATGACTTGGTTTGCACACAGAAAGTGGCCTAGTATAGCACTAGGGCATTAAGTGTTAGTTTTGTATCTTGTGATGCTTTTGTACCTGGTCTCAGTTAATGCCCCATTCACTACAACAACTTCAAACTCATTTCATTGGGAAGTTGCTTTTGCTTTTGAACCAGAGGATGGGGAATTTACAATGAAGGCAGTAAAATGTCTTCTCATTGTGCAGATGGTAAGGTTGTGTATTGTTCTGTAGTAGAATCAATTTGCTTAACTTGTCCAAGCTTTAAAAAAAAATCTCTTTACAGAAGATAAGACACAGGCACTGCTTTTCTTGTAGAGAGAAAATTGGAGTACAGTTAGATGAAAGCTATGTCTAAAAGATAAGAAACGAATTTTCAATTTGCATTTGGATGCTTTTTGACATCATACGGGCTCAATCAAAGTAAAGTTCTGCAAGCCTTAGAAAATCAAAGCGGGGGGGGGGGGATACAGAACAACATACAAGAGTGATGGCTTTCTCTTTTATCTTCTTGTCATTCAGGTGGCAATAATGTGTCAGTATCCCTGCTGGCTTCTAAATATATATGTGTTTTTCCTCAAAAAACCATAGTTGCTTCATGTTTGTGTTCTTCAAAATCAATGAATTACTTGCAATCTACTGGCTGGCAAAGTTAATTAATTTTTGAGATAAAAATAGGCAATCGTGTTAAACGTAAAATTCCCTCATTGGATGACTATTTCAGAATGCTATTTACCAAGTTCCCATCTGAGGGAAATAATGCAATGCAATGTTATATAATTTGTGTTTGTGCAGTTATGTGATGAATTACCAATTTGAAAGTCACAATTTGAGATATTTAGATGCCTGAGGCAAAAAGTTAAACTCATTCATGCACGTCTTGGAAAAATCTGAATCGTCTTCTTTAATGTTTTATGGTTCAATATTGGGTGAGTGTGAAGAAATATAGTATATACACTCAGTGCCGGAATTTTGCTCTCTTAGGCCTGGCAGTTGACACCAAAAGGGCTGGAGGTTCAACTCAGTCAGTTGGAAAGATTTTGTCTAGCATGTCTGTGGCCTTGCAAAGCAAAAACCTAAAATCATTGGAAGGTAACAAGAGAAAATAAAAACCATGGTAGGCATGCTTGAATCATCCTCTAAGCCCATGGAAACTCAAACTCTTACTAGGTTAAAATTTTATCTGCAATCAGTCTTCAGTCAGCTTAAGCCCTTCGCTGGTTATAGGGAACAGGTGAAGTAGCAGACATGGAAGACTAGGAACTGGATAGATTCCTAACAGGTAGACAGATAGGAAAGGGAAACATAAAAAAGGCAAACTTTCTTCCTTGCCCTCTTGGACTGAGACAGAAGCTTGCCAAGTTTGCCTCCTGCCAACAGAGTCCCCTTCTGGCTGACAGGTCTAGGCTGACTATATACATTTAAGGCTAGTCTCAAACACATATACCAGAAGCTGTGTGCCTATCAACTCCCCTTCATTTGTTTAAGCTGACCAACCCCAAATTAGGAGTGGGTACCTTCTCTATGTCACCCTTTAAAACCCTCAGCCTTCCAGGAGAAAAAAGAGACTTTGGGTCCCTCTCTGTTCTGTAGGTAGTCTTTCTCTGTGTACTTTGCTCTCTCTGTCTCTGTCTGTCTCTATGTCTCTCTGTCTCTCTCTGTCTCTCTCTGCCTCTCTCTCTCTCTCTCTCTCTCTCTCTCTCTCTCTCTCTCTCTCTC
>NW_021604756.1:318590-338571 GCF_004785775.1 Grammomys surdaster | reverse complement strand
TCTCTCTCTCTCTCTCTCTCTCTCTCTCTCTCTCTCTCTCTCTCTCTGTGTGTGTGTGTGTGTGTGTGTATGTATTTCAAATCATTTGTTACCTGTTGCCTCCTATGACTGAGATTTTTCCTGCCTTGTAGTTCTCTAGTAGGCAGAAAACACAAGTGCCATCAAGACTCCTAGAGGTTTAACAGACAATCTGAAGTCTAAGAGGAGTCTATTTGCTGTTACTCCTTGCTATCAGGATCTCAGCTGGATCCAGCATACAGACACCCTGGCAGGTGGGCATGGTCAGTGACAGTGGAAATGGAAGTCAGAAAGCTCTCTGGAGCTGTTTGACAAACACAGATGGTCCTTTGCCCTTCCTGCACAGATCTTTGCCTGTTCTTCATGCACAGGATACCTATGTGAAGCTAGAGGCTGAGCAGGGAGTTTTCCATCCTGAGGAGACATGGGGGAAAAATTTGACATGCTGAGTGGGAAAAATATCAGGGACTCTGGGCATCATAGATATTTCACTTCTTCTAGACTTCCTGCATACTACACTTCTTATTCTATGAGATGTGCACAAAATAAATGCTCAATTTGTAATTGGATAAGTTACAGAACATTGGGTTTTGTGAGATGTGCACTGAACCTTTCTTCCCATGAATGAAAAGATTGAAAATGAGTGCTGCTCTTTTTTTGTCAAGTCATTCTATGATAAAGACAGATATGTTATCTTACTAACATAAGCCTTCTGTATTGGTCATGAACAATCTAAGAATGTTCACAACCATAATTAACATTAAGAATATTTCACTTTGGCCAGATCTCAGAACCTCACATACCAAAGTAGCAGAGAAGTTAGAAGGACATTCATATGTAGCCAAAGTATGCTCTTTACCTTGTGTAATGATTCCTAATGTAATTAAATATTAATGTTACATTCATATTAATAGTACACAGACACACTGGGATGCACTTACATGGTGGAGATGAAAGTTGTCCTTCCAAACACGAAAGGCAGAGCAGCATTTTTAAATGGAGCATCTCAGAGATTATACAACTTTTTGATGAAAACACTTTTGAATTGAGGTGTAATTTATATGTAATAAAATGCATACCTCTCCTGGTTTCAGTTCAATGAGTTTTGTCAACTTTACACATCCATTTATTGTCAGTCTTTTGAGTGTCAGCAATGTTAGCTCTTTCTTTATTGAAATGTGGCCCCACTGAAGTCCAGGCAAAAGTCTGAACATATTTGTTTTAATCTGAAAATTTATAGTGACTGATATTGATTATGTTCTTTATATTAAATTTATTTATTTATTCACATTCACCTTGCAACCCAATATCAGCTCTTCCTCTCCTCCCAGTACCTCCTCATGAAAGTTCTCCTCCACCCCCCTTTTCCCTTCTTTTTTGAGAAGAGGAGGTCCCCCTCTGGGTGTCATTCTTCGTCCTCCTTACACACACACACACACACACACACACACACACACACACACAAATGCTGGACTGGGCACATCCCTCCCCACTGAGGCCACAGGATCCACAAGCAGGCAGGCTTAGGAACAACCCCTGCTCCAGTTGTTAGTGGACCCTTCACAATAGCCACAAATAACATAAACATCTTGGTGTAACTCTAACCAAACAAGTAAAAGACATGTATAACAAGAACTTCAACCTCTAAAGAAAGAAATTGAGGAAGATCTCAGAAGATGGGAATATCTCCCATGCTCAGGATCAGTAGGATTAACATAGTAAAAATGATCATCTTACCAACAGCAATCTACAGATTCAATACAATACTCATTAAAATTCTGACACAACTCTTCACAGACCTTGAAAGAACAATTCTCAACTTCATATGGAAAACAGAAAACTCAGGATAGCTAAAATAATCCTGAATAATAAAAGAACTTGTGGAAATATCACTATCCCTGACTTCAAGTTGTACTACAGAGCAATAGTAATAAAAACTGCATGGAATTAGTATAGAAACAGACAGGGAGATCAACATAATAGAACTGAAGATCCTGAAATAAACCCACACACCTATGGACATTTGATTTCTGACAAAGAAGTCAGAATTATACAATGGAAAAGGAAGAGCATCTTCAACAAATGATGCTGGTCTAGCTGGATAGATCCATATCTATCACACTGTAAAAAACTCACATCCAAATGAATCACTGACCAACCTACAACAAGACACACAAAATCTAATAGAACAGGAAATGAGGAAATAGCCTTGGACTTGTCAGTACAGAAGACAATTTCCTGAACAAAACACCAATGGCTCAAGCAGTAAAGTCAAGAATTAATAAATAGGGTCTCATGAAACTGAAACATAAGTCAAAGGAGACCATCATTAGGACAAAATGATAGTATACAGATTGGGAAAAGTTCTTTACTAGCCCTATATCCAACAGAGGGCTAATATCCAAAACATATAAAGAACTCAAGAAGTTAGACACCAACAATCCAAATAACCCAATTGATTTTCAGTCTTAGCTCAAGTAGTTAGGTCCTCCAGGGGTGTGTGTGTGTGTGTGTGTGTGTGTGTGTGTGTGTGTGTACATGTGTGTGCATGTGTATACATGTGTGCATGCCTGTGTTGAAATCTCTGTGTCTATTTTCAGTGAAGTCCATTCTATATAGAGGTTTAGAATCTTCTTACCGTCTTCTGTCAACAAAGCCTGCTGGGACACTGTGAAGAAAATTGTCATCTTAATGAGATTGAAATTTCTGCTTTGTGGCCATGGAAGAATTTCTACTTACTTAAGTGAACATTTTAACTGTGTGTATTTTAATGTAAAAAAAGTTATAATTTTACTAAGAAAAAATATGTAATTTATTGTTAGTGCTGTTAGTCTTTTTTTTTTTTTTAGTCTTGTTTATTTAGTTGTAGAGACCCTTGGTCCTATGGAAGAAATTTCTTTTCACAACTAGACTTGTTGAGATCTTTGTCTTTGTTGGTTTGTTTTTCTTGAATAATTTAAATTTTATTACATGATTTGTATGCATCTGCATTAGCCTCATGATAATATGACAAATTATATTGATCTCCTTACATTAAGTTAACCACACCTTGCGTGACACAATCCTAATTATATTTGATCCACTCAAAATTTGTAAATATACATTGCCTCTACCAATATGATAAATACTGTTAAGGATTTTCCCTTTAGAAACTTGTCTTGGCATTGTCAAGGGTTGAGGACACTGGGGTGAGTCTGGTTTCCCACAAAGAATTCATATAAAACAAATATTGTTTCTCTCTAAAAGATTTTGAAGAATTTTCCACTGAAATAATAACTACTGAGGAATAACTTTTGAAATAAAAAATATCAATGAAACAAAACACCAGTTATTTGAAAGACCAATGAAATTGCAAAAACTATAACCAAACTTTATATGAAGAAATAAAGTCATATAGATGAAGGCATCGGTAGTCAGGAGTAAGTAACATGAGAGAAATCCCCTCTGCAGCTCATGCAGACATTGTGAGAAGATTAAGGGAATCAAATGAGCGGATTAATGCTATCAGTTTGCTGTTCATAAGAAATTAACAACTTCTTCAAAGGTACAAATCCCAGAAGCTCACCACATGCTCAAGTAATTTAATTGAAAAAATATATGAGAAATTCACAGACATGATTCTCATGTTGATTTTCCATTAAATCTCATTGTGAACATAGAAAATGTTTTCTGGGGCTTAATTCCCTTTGCATTCACTGAGACATGTTTTAAGGATATAGTCTCACTTGAGAAATGTTCACATATACTGGGAAGGAGTGTGCACTAAGTGTGCTGCTAAGTGTATGTTATTGTCATGGTTTCTATTGCTGTGATAAAATGCTATAATCAACGGCAATTTGGGGAAGAAAGAATTTATATTTCACTTTGTAGATTACTATCTATTATTGTGGGAATTCAGCACAGGAACTTAAGGCAGGAACCTGGAGGCAAGAACTAATTCAAAAACCACAGAATACTGCTGCTTACTGGCTTGCTCCACATAGCTTGCTCAGTCTGCTTTCTTACTGAACCCAGAACACAGAGCTGGACCTTATACATCAATCATCAATCCAGAAAATGCACTGCAGGCTTGCCCAAAGGTTGATCTGGTGAAGATGTTTCTTAATTGAGGTCCCTTCTTCCAAAATGACTTTAGCTTGTGTCAAGTTGACATAAAAGTAGCCAGAATAGAGTTGCATTAACATATGTAATTATGTTAAATATGTAGCGAGTGTCACTCAAGTCCAGTATATGCTGGCTAATTCCCCACCTTCCTCTTCTATTAATCACGAAAATGAGCTTTACTGTTTTCCAAGGTCAATTTTTGTTTCATGGACTTTGATGTTCCATTATTAAGCATGCAGACAATTAAGATTGCTATATTTTGGTAATTTGATAAATCACTAAGAAATAATATTAAAATGTAAAAGAAAAAGAAATGTCTTTCCTTATCTCTGATAAGATATCATACTTTAGCACATTACCTACTGTATTTGATATGAAAATAATGATTTATTGATTACCACTTTATCCTATATGATTTTCTCTCTACTATCCATTAAACTATCTGTTTGCTTATATTTAACCTAGAATTTTTAGACAACATATCAATAATTGATTTTAGACTAGTGTAAAAGTATTGTGTTTTAATGGTGCTATTAACTCTTTACATTTAATGTAGCCATTTATAGACCAGGACTTATTGTTTTGCTATTTTTTATATTCTTCAATCTTACTTTTTGTTACTCTTATTATTCTATTTGCATATTCATTATTGACTTCTGAACTTTGTCTCTTTTTGAAAACTTTCAATGGTAGTGCTATTTCCTGTAATTCAGTTATTTGCCTTCTCCATTTCCCACTATATAAGGTTACACTGTATCTTACTACAGAGCACTTCTGTTTCCTGCTTCTGACCTTTTTATGGTTTTGTCTTGGTTTTACTTTCCGTATTACAAATCCTCCAATTTACTATTATTTTGCTTTTAAATGTTAATAATCTATTAATTTTTATAATATATTTTTAATCCTTGGGCTGGAAAGATGCTTCACAAGTTGGGAATGCACACTGTTCTTGCAAGGACCTGAAATTCAATCCCAAGTTGCCATATTGGGTGGCTTGCAACACCCTGTAACTCAAGCTTCAAGAGAACTGACACCTACGGCCTCTGTGGACACCTGCACTCATGTGCACAACCCTTCCTCTCACACATGCATGAGCACACTCATACATGCACACTGTAAGTGCACACACACACGTGCTCACAATTTAAAAGTATTTTAGTTTTTTCAAAAAAGTACTCACATATTATTTCTAATATTGTCATTTCTTTTATAATATATCCAAACTTTTAGTAGTATTTTTTAATCCTTGAAGGTTTACTTTCAAATTATTGTAAAAAAAAGTTAGTTTGCAATACACTCTCTTAATTGTTTTAATAAATAAAAAAGACCTTATTTGTACTTCATTTTGAGATATTCATTGTCTTAATACAGAATTGTGAGGCCCCCCTTTTTAAAGCCGATCTTTCATTTTTCTTCTGATTTAAGTGTTCCCCAATGACAAGTACACTGTCAGACTTCCACATTGACTCATCATTTTCCTCTCAGTGAATTTAGCATTTTTCCCCATTCATGATTTCAGCAATTATATTAGGATGTGTCCTATGGTTTCTTCAGTTTTATTCTTCTTGAGTTAATTTTGAGCTCATTTAGCCCCACTCCAAAAACAACATCCTAAGAATTCTACCTAGTGAATGACTTGTGTTAAAAAAAATTCTCTGGTTGTTAGACAGAGCAATTGGTATCAGATTCTATGCAACTGCTGGGAATAATTCCAACTTCTCCATCCAATGATGCTATGCTTCCTTCTTCTAACTCAGTTCCCTTATGGAAATGATGCAGATTATTTTTATACAAGCCCTAAGTGGATCCTTTTGCAGCCCTTTCAATAGAATCACCTCTGGGTGGTTAGACACAGAGGCTGGTAGTTAGTTGACAGGTGATAATAATAGATATATAGATAGATGATAGATAGATAGATAGATAGATAGATAGATAGATAGATAGATAGACAGAGTCTTAATTAGGGTTTCCATTACTATGAAGAGACACCATGACCAAGGAAACTCTTATAAAGGACAACATTTAATTGGGGCTGACTTATAGTCTCAGAGGTTCAGTCTATTATTAACATAGTAGGAAGCATGGCAGCATGCAGGTAGACATGGTGCTTGAGAAGGAGCCGAGAGTTCTATTCCTTAATGCAAAGGCAACCAAGAGAAACTGTCTCCCAGACAGGTAGGAGAAGGGCTCAAAGCCCACCCACAAAGTGACACACTTCCTCCAACAAGGTCACACCTACTCCAATAAGGCCACACCTCCCAATAGTGCCATTCCCTGGGCCAAAAATATTCAAACTACCACAGATAGATGATAGATAGATAGATAGATAGATAGATAGATAGATAGATAGATGATAGATACATGGATACATGGATACATAGATACATAGATACATAGACAAAAAGACAGACACATTCATAATACATACATATATATGTGTATATATAAATAGATACATGATAGATGCATGTATGCATACCTACATACATAGATACAGAGATAGATACAGAGATATAGAGTTAGATGCATAGATAGACGATAGATAAATATATACATACACAGAAACATAAATACATATATACATAGATAGATGATAGATTAAATCTTTAAGAAAATAGAACTTTAAAGTTTTACTTTGATGAATTACTTCATTTATTCATTACTTCATTGAAATGACATTTAGTAATCAAGCATTCTATATTCCACAATTACCTATACATCTCTCTCCCTCCATTCAAAATTCCTCTTCCCTCTATGAAGGAGGTGTACTAATCTTGAAATACAAAATGGCAAAGAAGTTAAGAAGTTTGGCTCTGAAGTCCCGCTCCCCGTGGTCCCTTTCTTAGATTTTTTCCTTAGGTATGAAAGGAAGGCAAGTCTCTTTATCAATCTGAGTCTTCATGTCTCCATTTGCAATGTGAAAACCATTAAAGTTGTTATTAGAAGACAGTATAGTCAGTGAATAATATTTCTTACTCAAAGAATTATGCATGGGAAATAGTGGAATTGCTGTCAGATGTTACTGTTTTTTGCTCATTTGTATGTGACTGATGAAGCTGTTTACATTGCAGAGATATTCCTTAGCACACATAGATTTCAACTTGACCAGTTTGACAAAGTGTTATATTTTCCCTTTGTATTCCACAGTCAAGCTGCATGGATGGAACAAACATTAGTTGGAAGGACCAATACTTCTGTGTATCACAACTCTGAGGGCCCCTGAGACCACAATCATGTTTAATGATTTGCTGGAGGAACTGACAGTACATGTGTGTAGTCACAAACATAGATACCATTCCTTACAATAAAAGGATTCATAACAGACTCAGCAGCAGCAATGGCCTTTGAGGGGAATCTCTAGATGAAACTAGACGTGAGCATTCAGGACTGGAGCCCGCAGAACGCACTTCAGTGCCCCACCTTTGAACTGTGAAGTATATAAAATGGGGTCAGCCTAGAAGCTCATTGTAGACTCACTATCCAAGATTTGTAATATAGCCGAAAAGCAAGTACTCTTTGCCTCATATCTAACTAAACTCCAGATTCCTGAAAGAAAACAGGCTCAAAACTAAGTAAGTTTCTATAAACAGCTTCAGGTGTTAGCAGAGTGACATAGTCATTTCAAATGGGAAAAGCATTGCAGAATTGTAAAGATCTAACAATTGCCAAGTGTAAAAGACCATATCTAACAGTATATAGACTGTAAAGAGCCAATAACATTGGGAAGGCTTTACCCTTTTAGCAGGTTTTTCTAGGGAAAATGGTATGAGCCCTACTATGTTGACTTTTCTACTCACCCATGTGCAGGCTTTTAGCTCTGCTTCTTACCTTACTTCTAATTCCCCCAAACCACCCACAGCCTCAACTGCCAGGTGAAGAAAGAAAAGATTAGTGTTTCACATTGTTATAAGCCCTGTTTTGGTTTTGTTTGTGTTATAATTCTAGCTCAACCCCACGTTTTTATAAATTACAAATATCTGCAACTCTTCCTCCTAAAGTCTCTCTATGAGGGGCAGATTTTTTTTAAAGATGTGGTGTATTGTGGTAGAATCCCACATGGTATTCAAGAAGAGCCTTCTAACCAGACAGTTTTTACCCAACAGTATGAGTTATTAGAAGAAGTTCACTTTCACTGCTAGAATAAAAACCACTGCTGATCATTTAAGCTTTAAAAAAAAACCCCACTTTTATTCTTTTTATTCTCATACTTGTTAATATCACCTACTATGGAAATAAGTTGGACTTTGCTGTTGCTGTTTATGGTTTCTTACTATGATGCAAAAAGATACATAATGCTTACCTATGGGATTAGAACTTTGTCCATATCCCTGATGGTTATCCACTTTCTTTCTAAGGAGTCATCTCATATATGGAATTGAGGTATAGAGTTTAACCAATATTGTACTGGTTTCTTTAAAACCTTATTTCACTAAAAGTTATTTGAAAGTGTGGAGGGAAGACATGGATATAGTGAAATCATGTTTTCCTGATCACAGTGGTACATCAAATTAAGCCTTCATTTTGAAATTAATAACAATCGCAGATCATATTTTTTTAAGCTTGGTAATCATGGAAATTAAAACTAACATGTTTAAACAACCTTACAAGTTCACCCCAAAGTTCGAAAATTTAAAATCTTCATCTTAAAGTACTTCACTGATCAAAATGCACATTTGTTTGTACGAATGCAATGTCAGAATCCAGAGTTTGTGCAGGCCATGCTATCTGGGATGGCCTTCTCTCATGAATACTCACAGCATCCTATTGAAACATTGTCTTTGAGTATCTGGCTAACAGACTTCCAGGTACCAGGAAACAGAGTTAACATTGAAGTGTAAGCATTGCAGTGATATCCAGCTCCCCACCTCCTTCCCTGCCTCCTGTCTGGACACTAACAGCCAGACTTGCAGTCTTGTACTGTGAAATCTCCCTAATTCCCAGAAAGATATAAAAAGGAGTCTCACTTCTGCCTCACGGTTCCTCTCTCAGAAACCCCAGTTTCCATGACTGCATGCTGTCAGTCTCTAGAGCTAGAACCCTGCCATGCTCTGTCTGTCATAGACTTCTCTAATGACCTCCTTCCTCCCCAGTAAACTGCTTCAGTGTCCTTCTGAACGCCACTAAAGCCTCTCAGTATTTTAATTATTGAAAACATTATAAATTGATACACTAACCTTGTTTTTTCTGTATAATATACACTCTCCTCCTTGAGCTATTTTAATTATTTATTGCCTTTTACTTTAAGTTTTGACATTTCGATGCTCTAATGTATATTTTAAGGCTCTGTTTTCCCTCTTAATACTATTTTAACTTTCCCCCCATTCCACTACGTAGTTTTTGATCAGTTTAAATTGCATTAGTTTGTAGTGTTTTTATGCTTCTGCTTTAACCTATGACGTGTTGAAACATCTGAGTTTTAAGTGTTTGTTTAAATATTTCAATGTTAAATGAGAATAGTGAAGTACTTTTTCCAATTTCTAATCAGAAAAAAATTTTCTAGCTAGTTCTCTGGAATGTCCTAGGAATCGATTCACAGCCAAATATGCCATCAGGCCAGCTTTATCTGCAATTCAAACCTTTGGAAACCCTAAACTGCAACACATCATCTGAGCGTGCTCAGTTGGTCCACTTGGGCGATAGCTCCCTTATTCCTTTGGAATTTTAGCTGTCTCTGTGGATTCATCCCATCTTGTTTACTACTAACTAGCATCTCTGAAGCCTTCTGAGAAAAAGATGCCTTCTACCCGTTCTCTCATGGATTGTACTTCCCCTTTACTACCTAGATATTTTCTCTCTCTCTCTCTCTCTCTCTCTCTCTCTCTCTCTCTCTCTCTCTGTGTGTGTGTGTGTGTGTGTGTGTGTGTGTGTGTGTGTGTGTGTGTGATAGGGGCTCACTCTGCAATCTCTGCTGATCTCAAACATGTGATATTCTTGTCTCAGCTTCCTGGGTGTTGGTACTATAAGCATGGAATGTCATTTTTATCTAACCTACCTCTCTTGTAACATTCATGTCACATGTAAAGTTTCCTTCTAGTGTGGTGTATAGAGTACTTATCTCTGGATCACCTGAAGTTACTTTTGAAAAATGCAAGCTTATATTTTTACCCTAGAACATTTTAATTAGAGTCTCAAACCTGCTGTCTTAGAATAAGTAGAACCACAAATAGAGAGCTACGAATATCACTGTCAATTGTGTGAACATTCAAGCTGATAGCATACTACTGTTGTCGAGTCTTTTATAATCATGTCCCCATGACCTGACATTAAATTAATTAATTGTAATGAATAATAGTGGCCATACAGATGGCTCTGCAGTTAAAAGTGTATGGTTCACTTGCATTTTGTTCCCAACAAGGAAATGAAATTAAAATTTAGACAGATGAACCTGGGGGATCTGGCCTCCAGATACCAGATACACACACACACACACACACACACACACACACACACACACACACGAGAGAGAGAGAGAGAGAGAGAGAGAGAGAGAGAGAGAGAGAGAGAGAGAGAGAGAGAGAGAGAGGGGGGGGGGGAGGGGGGGAGAGAGAGAGAGAGAGAGAGAGAGAGAGAGAGAGAGAGAGAGAGAGAATTATTATCATTATTATTTTTACAAAAAGAAGCAATAAATGTAGTATAATGTTAAAAATGCAAGTTCAGCAGTTGCCCATGAGCTACAATTTCTGGGGAGGCCAATTGTTTAACACAGCATTAGATCTGAGTAATTCTCCCAGCTTTTTAATGCCCTGACTAAAATGTTAGCAGTTCCATAAGGTTTAACTGGTCAAACCTATTAGCATTAATGTATTCATGACTTCAGAGTATTTGAATTGCCAGGGTCCATTTAACATAAACAAGTCACCCCTGTCATTACCCAGACCTTGTATCTGGGAATGAAAGGTGAAGCTTCTTGGTAAGGTGTTCAGCAGGAGGAAGACAAAATTGGAAGCAGAGGTTTTGCAATGTAAAGGAACAAAGGAAAGAAAGAGAAAAACTATTCTGAAGAGAAGGAGGCAGATGAGCTGGAACTGCGGTCCCGTGTCTGTCTCAATGGTGTAGAACACAGATCTGTGTAGCAAGTGCAAGCCAGAGGGGAAAGCAACATCAGATCTACTCACTAGCACAAAACAGACACTAGGAATTAAAATTACAATTAAGACAGATGAACCTGAAAACTTCCTAGTAGAGGTTTGCCTGTATTTTCCTCTGTATAAAAACAACAAAATTAGCTGGGCAGTGGTGGCTCACACCTTTAATCCCAGCACTTGGGAGGCAGAAGCAGGTGGATTTCTGAGTTTGAGGCCAGTCTGGTCTACAGAGTGAGTTCCAGGACAGCCAGGGCTACACATAGAAACCCTGTCTCGAAAAACCAAAAAAAAAAAAATATTGTTTTTAATATAAGTTCACATATGCCCACTAGTATTGAGACTGAAAGACAATTTGATTGAAACCACCTCTTTCCCTTGATCCAGGCTAATTCAAGTCTCTCTGGGCCCAGATTTTACATAATATACTGATTTAGTAGAGATTTATTTCTTCTTCTTCCTATTATTATTATTAGGATTGGACCCAGGATCTGAAACATGCTAAGGAAACACCTTATTACTAAGTTCTATATCCAGTATCCAAGGCTGTATGTATGTGTGTATGTATGTATGTATGTATGCATGCATGCATGTATGTATGTATGTATGTATTTGAGACAGAGCCTCACTAACTTGCCTAGGCTTCCTTTAAGTCTCTCTCTCTCTCTCTCTCTCTCTCTCTCTCTCTCTCTCTCTCTCTCGTTCTGCAGTCCTCTGGCCTCAACTTTCCTGCGCTGGTATTATAGTTCTTCACCAATGGGCCCTGCTATTATTTATTTATTTATTTTAATGAATCTAAATTATTCTTTTTCCTGTCTCCAAAATCCACCACCAGATGGCGGTAAATGCACCGGCTATTCTCTAGGAAAAAGAAAAATGGCAACAACCTGCTGAAAATACAACTGAATTTGTTTCCAAGTGGTTTGTAGGAATAAATTTTCATTGGCAGGAAGAAAATTTTGCACACACACACAAAAGTAGGTTGAATATTTTGAATGCTAACTGGAAGATATAATCACAAGACCAGTGACATAAAAGAACCAAAATAGAAAATGTTTCATTCTGAGTTTGGGAGAGGGGAAAAAAAACATATAAATTAAATCAATAAAAATGGAAAGGCCAAACCAGCTGAACATTTAAACCATTTTAATAAGGTCCTTCTGTTCGATGCTTGGTGAAGTCTGATGTGTCTAAATCATATTCACAGATTTGCTGATGAATAGTTTCCCTTCTCTATGGTATAAACAATATTCTTGGGGAAAATATGGCAGAACTTAAGTTTTTCAAAATGCTGTATGTGCCTTCAATACTCTTAAACTTACTGAAACCTATCAGAAAAGGCCAACTTCAATTATAACCCATAGTACAGCTACATACAGCACACAGGACTTTTTCTTCGATTGATTTGAACAAAAAAGATTCAGGGCTGCCAACATGGACCAGTGCAATCACAGATTTGATGAGAAGGCCACGCAGAACAAAGACAGATGCTGTGGTCCATGGACATTAATGAAATCGCAGCAGGTACCTTAATTTTGGGTATGCGGCTATAAAGGAAATTGGAAAACTGAAGAGTATCTAAGGAACAGGAGTGCAATCTGCCATGAGTAACCATAATGGCTAAATCTGTAGAAAGGACGTAGAATGAGGGAACTGTCTGTAAATTTGGGAAGGGTCATTGTGTGAGAAAGAAGCCAGAGGTGGTAAATCTCAAGAGGTCAAAGAAATATACATAGTTCAAAGACCTTTCCTTCTTAGTTCTTACAACATCCAGGACTAAGACAGGATATTGCAGCTCCTGCTACAAGCAACTAAACGTGCAACCCTAGCCATCATTGAAAAAGCAACACCACGCCTACTCCATCAAGGCCATACCTCCTAATAATGCCACCCATTACGGGCTTATGGGAGTGATTTTCCTTCAATCCATTGCACTATGAGACTCAGAAGTGGGCCATGATGCCCAGTGGCTTTCACCAAGGAAGTCACAAAATTTAAGACCATCTTGGCTGAAGAGAGCTGTGGAGTTGGAACAGAATCTCTAGCATAATAGAGAAACTTGAATTGGCACTTAATAACAGAAACTTAATAAACAGCAAGAAAATTCTGCTATCAAGTTGCAGAGAAATTTGTCTCTGGAATGAAAGTCACCTGAGGCTTATTCTTCACCCGTACTGATAAGTGTTGATGGTACTGGAAGGTACATTGCATGATGCCAAAGAAAGGTAAATTCTAACCTAGCCCGAACATCTGCAACCTACTAGTGAGCTGCATGCAGGATACATGGGTGTAATACTGGCACAGAGCTTGTAGGAGTAACCAACCAATAGCTGGTTGGGTTTAAGGCCCACTGCATGAGATGGTTGAGTCATGATGAGCAACTGTTGTCAGAGATTTCTGGCTTCACCTTTTTAGTACTGAATGAGTCTCCAAGACCAACCCCCCCATGCTTACAGTTTTTAAACCTTGATCAGCTAGCTGTTTTTACAACGACCAGTCAAGTTCAACAGAAAACTTTCTTGATTTTCCTTAGTCTATGACTCATTGTACATTAGAATGGAAAATTACAAGGTAGTTGAACTTTCTCAGCCTGTATTTCCAAATAGCTGGTCCAAATATTGAGATTTTTGGATGAAAATAATGGTTGGACAGGAGTATAGATTACCCTAATACCCCCACCACCTCATCACCTCATTTCCTTTGGATGTCTGCAAATATCTAAAAGTATGCTTGAGATGAGAGAGAAAGAGGGATAGAGAGAGAGAAAGAGAGAAAGACAGAGAGAGAGAGAAAGACAGAGAGAGGGGGGGGAACAGAGAGAGAAATAGATACAGAGACAGAGAGAGATTAAAAGGGATATTGCACCATCCAACATCAGAATGGGATGTCCCAGAAACTAGTGGCAAGTCTTTCCTTCCTTAAAAGACTCTAGCAGTGGCTGGAAGACCATCTTCCACAGATATTTAAAAAAAAATTCTATAGAAGTTTAGTCCAGAAAGTATATCCAGAACTATCCAGACATTGTGTCCAGGTAGAGCTGCTGCACACTCTTTCTAGAACATTTGTGACAGGTGAGCTGATTAAATCATGCTCCCAGTGGCTCTGATGGAATTAGCATGGTCTAGTAAATAATAAAGCAAGGACATAAGCAGAACACATGCCCAGCTATTCAAAGCCAGAGTCTTTGAGTGGAGAAATTCTGCCCTTGGTTTAAACCAATGTCCCATGCTAAATAAGTTCACAAATGTCCACAGCTTAGTCATTTGTCCACACTATGGAGAAGGCATTACAGAATTACACAAACTCAATTTGTACTTGAAAACTGGCAAAACATTTCAATGGGCCATTTGAAAAACCAGTGAAAGTAAAGGCTTGTTAATAAGTCATGTACTGTGTTGTGGGACCCGATCACTGTTAGGTTTCTCTTCAAGAAGCACTTCCCTATATTGGCAATGAAAACCTAATTTGCTAAAGGGTATCTATTTTGTTACAGTAAGGAACACCCACTAATACAAAATGAGGGCACTGGATGTTAAGGTTGGCTGATAAATTAGTGATTGATTCAATTTTTTAAAAATAGGATTTTTCTATCAGGCTATTGGAAGCTTGTAAAAATTCACCTTACTGTCATAAACCTAGTTGCACGACTTTGATCAAAAGCTGAAAAATTTTATAGCTGATCTTAGTTTTGGCAAATCATCAAATTGCTCTCAGCAGACTTATTAATAGAATTTTACTGTGGAAAAAAGTAGATGAGATTATACAAAGAATTAGTAGCTCTATGAGAGGAAACAGTAAGAGAATAATAGTCTTCAGCCACAGAAATAGAGCCTTTCATAGCCTTGGCAAGTGAAACCTCATCTTTGTTTTGTTTTCTTGAAATAGGTCTGGCTAGCTTTATCATTCATTTTCAGTCAGGTGACCAAAAAGAGAGACCAGAATATCAAGAGCAAGAATGGAGGGTCGTAACTGCGAAGAGTCAGAGAAAAGACCATCAGCCGTCACGGTTGTTGGGGCTAATGGATGCTCTAGTTGTGCCGGGAAATGTCACTGTAATGATGTGGACAAGTCCACATAACGAAGGGTAAGTCAGCTGGGGCTGGGGACAGGGGGCAGGGGTAGGATGATCTACTAAAGCATACTTTATTTGAAAATGGCATAGTGTTATCTAATGATATCATGTATCCTAATTAAAAACAATTATGTGAACTGTTTCCTGGGTCATAAAGATACGATTTGATTCCAGGTTAGACTTTTCACAGGAAAACTGAAAACACTCAATAAACGCTTCTTGAATGAATGCATGTATTGCTTACTATGCCTTAAAATGGGTCATTACAATCAAGACAGGAAATATTTTGACAAAAATGACCAACAAAAAGAAAACTCAAAGGTTTATTAATAGAGCAGAAAGTGAAAAGAAATTCATGAAAATCAGATGGAATATCAGATGCTATGAGAAAGACCATGATGTGGGAGAGAAAGAAGGAACGGGAAACAAAATTCTTTACTTGTGTTCAAATTGTTTAAAAAGTTATTTCAAAGCTATTACTATTCTCTCAACGTTTAATGTTCTTATAATAATACACTTTTAGTTTCAGACACTAAAAATCTAGAAATATCTATAAGAATCTATAACTCACATGAAAAATGCATAAATAAAATGCATGCATTATTTTCAGAAAACTATGAACTGGACTTCTTCCTTTTTTCAACACATTTAACTATGCAGGCAGCCCAACTTAGCACTAAAATGCCAATCCTCCTGCCTCAGTGTCCAAAGTGCTAGATTACAGACATGTGCCACTATGTGTAGCCAAATTTAGACTCATTAACAAAGAAATCAATGGTTTAAAAATAATAACATATAGTAATTAAAAATGAGTCACCTCAAAATTATTAGAAAAGGAAATTTTTACAAAGCTTTTATAGATGATAAAAATCTGTAATTTCTGGATATTTCCCTAAACATTATTCTATTATCTTCTTGGGTGGGGTGTTTTGTATTTTTGAAGTGGATCCATTTGCCTGGCTTTCTGCATTGCTAGGAATCAAGCACTGGTCCATAAGCATGCAAAGCAAGCACTCTCCTGCTAAGCTACGCACTCATCCCTATTCAGTACTGTGTCTATCCATTAAAATTGAAATAATATTAAGATACATGATAATAAGTGAAGTAGTATTTTTATCAAGTGTCTATAACCTCTCATTTTGAGATCTGTCTTGGTTTTGTGTGGCTATTACAGAATATTATGTGCTGAAAAGTTAATAAGAAAGGAAATATATTTCTTGGAGTTATGGGGGCTGAAAAAATCAAGTTAAGGTGCTAATCTTTGGCAAGGGTCATCTTTTTGTGTGATCTCTTTGCAGAAGGCAGAAGGTCCAGAGTGTGCAGGGGAGAAATGAATAAAACTCATGGTCTTGAGCTCTTTCATAATCATCAATAACTTGGGTATGACAGTGGAACCTTTATGACCTAAACATTTCCTAGTGGGCTCCACCCCTTAACCCTGCAGTATTGGGGATTAAATTACTACACACATTTGGGAGGTAGAAATACTCAAGCTATAGGTCCATTCTTTAATGCCATATTAAACTAGACCATTCCAGAAAAAAAGTCAATGAACTTAGGGACAGAACACTTGGCTTCTCTAGAGATAGAAGGTAGAGAGACTAGGAATCAAGCTGCAGTAACTGAATCAGGGCATCAGTTTTGGAAATAATCTAACTGAAAAGTTAGAGCAAAAGAAATATTATTTTATATTCACAACTCAGTAAAAATACTGCCAAAATAGCCAGTGTCCAGTGCCTACATCTTGATACTTTATGATATTTCATGCATCTATGACACTTCTGCTGTCCAGAGCTGTCAACAGTGTTTTGAAGGTAGATGTGGGCGATCCAGGACCTGGATCCTTGTCTATACTTTCTGATCCAAACAAATTAGCACAGTACAACTCATGTTTGTACCATAGTGTCTTAGTTAGGTTTTTATTCCTGTGGAGAGACACTATGACTAAGAAAACTCTAATAAAAGAAATATTTAATTGTGGCTGACTTATAGGTTCAGAAGTTCAGTCCATTTATCATCAAGGCAGGTAGCATGGCAGCATCCAGGCAGGCATGGCACTGAGCTGAGAGTTTTACATCTTGTTCTGAAGACAAACAGGAGAAGGCTATCTTCCAAACAACTACGAAGAGGGTCTCAAGACCTACCACCACAGTGATACACTTCTTCCAACAAGGCCACACCTCCTAATAGTGCCACTCCCTAGGCTAAGCATATTCAAACCACCTCACCTACCAAAAAGAACTCCAAACTTTGACCCTCTTTATTTTCATTACAAGGTCAGATTTTCTTTCCTGTTCAATGACAATCACTATTAAACTCATATTTTTTCTTTTTCGTTGTTTAGGACATGGGTATCATCACTGGGCTAAGTACCTCAAAGCATCAATCACCTCATTGACCAGCCCTTGGCACTGCTAACAGGTTCTTATCCCGTTTTCCAGATGAAATGGACACAGTCAAAGACTATTATTGATCAGGTAATTTTTCAGCTCCTATTTTTCTGCCATAATATTGAAGATTGGTTTTAAGCTAGACAAATATTTTCTAACTTACAGGAAACTGATTTGATTTCAATGAGATTGAGTCTATTTATGTTACTAACCAGGCTGACATTTGGACTTTACTCTAAAATTCACTTGGTCCTTGCTTCACTGTTCCTGTGTCAAATTAGGGTCCTAGGGCTCTTAAGTGTAATCAGAAGTGTGATTCTTCGAGCCACACATTTCTTACAGAGAGAAGAAGGACAAAAAAATGATCCTTTGGTAACCCTTACTTATAATAGAATGAAAAATATATTTGTCTCAGAAAGACAGAAGCAAACGTTGGAGAAGCAGCTTGGGGTAAAGTATTGCTCTTTGTTGTGAGGAAGTAAGAGCAACAAAGGAGTAATGGCCATTGTAGAATCTTGTGACATGGAAAACCACCTTAGATTCTAGTTACCCCGCTCTTACAACTTTTCACCCTTACCCAGTGTACTTGCATGCAGAGTTTAAGAATATGCTAATGAAGGGTACAAGACATACTGAGGGATCAGGTCAAAAGACTTGGATCTTTGCCCAAGTCTGTGACTAATTTTCCTGGCTGACCTTGAGCACCTTCCAGAATATCTATGGATCTTATTTTCTCATACATTGGTAAACATTACATCATCTCATAGGGTCCTTTCCATGACTGTAGAATTCTGTGGTGTGTCAATAACTTATGTTTGTTTTTCTGTTATTAGATCATCTGTTCTCTGCTCAGATAGAGTATATTAAATTACTATTTGCGCCTGGCTTTCTACTAGGATTGGACATGTCACATATGCTGTGCCCATAGACCTTAGGAATTCTAAGATATTTGCAGTATTATATTCCAAACTCTACTGCACATAGACATAGTGAAACTGGACTACATGGCTGAATAAAACGGTAGGAGGCTAATAACAATTAGCTTTAGAATGATGTTGGTTTATAAGCCATATCTGATGATTTGCATAAACAATATGGAGTCTACATTATTTTCCCATTATCCACATGAAGCAGGAACTCCAGGGAATCACATAAACATCTCTGATTATTCAAGCAATGTGTGGATGGCTATCCCATCTGTGGAACCATATTCCTCCAACTTAAAGTAGTTTCTATTCACTGGGTCTTCTTGCTCCTCAGTGACACACACACTACCCTTAATGTCACAGATTACTGCAGGAGGTAGGTTCACAGAGGAGGAAGCTAACATAGAATTACCCTTCAGAAGGAGCTTTATTAGGAGCCTGGTGAGCAAGGGTGAGGGATATGAACGGCACAAGGCGAGAGCATCATAGGCATTGTGGCACTTTAGAAGACAGAGCTTGAAGTGAAGGACTAGGAAGATAGCCATTAAGTAGAGATGGACAGGGTCGGAGCTCAAAGGAGAGGGAAACTTGAGAGAACTCCTCTGAATGAAGGAGAATTTCTGACTTTAAAGAGATTTCAGGGGTTTGTGGAAAGTCCCACATTATGTGTTATTTAGTCTAGCATACTATATCAAGGAAGTAGGTCCTGGGAAGGACCATTAGCTTAGTCTGCAGCTTCATGTAAAGAAGAGATAGATAGATAGATAGATAGATAGATAGATAGATAGATAGATAGATAATGTATGGATAGAGAGATAAGTGAGAGATGGATGGATAGATAGATAGGCAGATAATAGATGGATAGAGAGATAAGTGATGAATGGATGGATAGATAGATAGATAGATAGATAGATAGACAGATAGTGGATGGATAGAGAGATAAGTCAGAGATGGATAGATAGATAGATAGATAGATAGATAGACAGATAATGGATAGATAGAGAGATAAGTCAGAGATGGATAGATAGATAGATAGATAGATAGATAATGGATGGATAGAGAGATAAGTGAGAGATGGATGGATAGATAGATAGACAGATAATGGATGGATAGAGAGATAAGTCAGAGATGGATGGATAGATAGATAGACAGATAATGGATGGATAGAGAGATAAGTGATGAATGGATAGATAGATAGATAGATAGATAGATAGATAGATAGATAGATGAATAGATAATGGATGGATAGAGAGATGATAAATTGGTGGATAGATGACAGATTCATGAATATAGATGGATGATATAGATGGATAGATAGATGAAAGATAGATGATAGATTGATGATAGATAGATAGATAGATAGATAGATAGATAGATAGATAGATAGAT
>NW_021604756.1:313319-318580 GCF_004785775.1 Grammomys surdaster | reverse complement strand
GATAGATAGATAGATAGATAGATAGATAGATAGATAGATAGATAGATAATATAAGCCACAGAGCCTGAGAGAGAAGAGCAGCTAGAGGGACTGTGATCTCACTATGGCAATTTAAACATAAGAAGGAAAGCTTGAAGAAAGTCACAGACATTGCATTTTCACATTGCTTTGCAGCTGGTGATGAGTAGAGAAAGCCAATAAGTTTGAACTAGTCATCAAAAAATTTTAAACACACTTTAAAAACCAAAACCAAAAAGCAAAACCAAGGCGGGTCCTCGTGATGTAGAGCACATCAGCCTCAAGCTCTTGCTCCTCCTGCTCCTCCTGCCTCAGCCTAAGTGCTGAGATTATAGGCCTGTGTGACCACACTTAGCCCAAATACTTTTCAATGAAATAATATACAGCACTGTGACAGGGGAGGGAGTGGAGATAGAATCAGGCTTCACACGAAACAGAATATCTCCCAGGCTTTGGTTTGAATGGGAAATATCCCCCAGAGGCTCATGTATTGAATACATGGTCCTGGCCTAGTCGTAATGTTTGGAGGTTGTGGAACCTTTAGGAGGTGAATCCTGGCTAAAAGAAGTACGTCACTGAGCTGAAGCTGGGATTACAAGATTATAGTCTGGTCCCACTTCCTGTTTTCTTTCTGCTCCCTTACTCATGGTTAGCACCATGCCCCTGTTGCCTCGCCTTCCCCACTATGATGGAATTTATTTCTCTGGAATTGCAAGCTGGAATAAACCCTTCTTCCCTGTCCTGGTTGGATTTGTTGTCAACCAGGCACAACCTAGCATTATCTGAGAAGGGGAAACCCCAATTGAGATAACAGTTCTACAAGTTTGACCTGTAGGCAAGCCTTTGGAGCATTTTCTTAATTAGATATGAAAAACCTTTGCCCACTGTGGATAGTGTTACCCCTGGGCAAGTATTCCCAGGATACATGAGCAACCCGATTACTGACTCTTTCCCTGAGGCTCCATGGCTTCAGCTTCCAGGCCCCTGCCTTGCTTTCCTGCCCTGACTTTGGTAATGGACTATGATATGGAACTGGAGTTTGGAATAAACCCTTTCTTCTCTAAGTTGTTTTTGGTCACAGTGTTTATCATAGCAATAACATTCTAAGACAAGCCTGTTGCAGAAAGACTAGAAACCCCTCTCCTGGTCAAGTCTCCTTGTAACAAACAGCATGTCTAAGAAATGCTTTGTGATCTCCAAAAGCAGATGAAGGTGAGTGCTGTGTAAATAACTGATGAAAGATCATAACCTGGGGGCCAAGGAGCTTTTTAAACCTCTGTTCTGTTTCATTCTCAGGAGTACCTTTTTTTTTTTTTCAAGAAGCTGTCTCTATTTCTATAACTATTCATGTGTTCCTTGTTTGAATCAATCTTTTTTTATTATTGGATGATTTATTTACATTTCCTATGTTGTCCCCTTACCCCATCCCCCACCCCCCCCTCGGAACCCCCACTCCCCTCGCCCCTCCTCCTTCTTCTCTGTGGATGTAACCTCTATCTACCCCCCCCCACTCCCACCTCCCCACCCTCAAAATTCCCACCCCCTGGGGCATCCAGCCTTCATGAGGTCAAGGTTCTCTTCTTCCACCTATGCCCAGCAGGGCCCTCCACTTTTACATATTCAGCTGAAGCCCTGGATCCCCCCCTAAGTGCTTCCAGGCTGGTGGTTTAGACCCTGGGAGCTGTGGTTGGTTGGTATTGTTGCTCTCCTCATGGTGCCATAAATCCTTTCAGCTCCTTCAGTCTTCACTCTAACTCCTCTATTGAGAACCCCATGATCAGTTCAATGGCTAGTTGTGAGCATCTGCCTCTGAATATGTCTGACTCTTGAAGGCCTCTGAGGAGATATCCATATCAGGCTCTTATCAGCATGCACTTCCTGTCTTCCACATCAGCATCTACCTTTGGTGATTGCACATGGGATAGATACTCAGGTGGGGTGGTCTTGAGACGGCCCCTCCTTCAGTTTCTGTCCCTCACTTTGTCTCCATATTTGCTCCCTTGAGTATTTTGTTGCTCCTTCTAAGAAGGACCGAATCACCCTCACTTGGTCTTCCTTCTTTATGGGCTTCATGTGGCCTGTGAGTTGCATCTTGGGCATTTCAAGGTTCTAGGCTAATATCCAATAATCAGTGAGTGAATACCATGTGTCTTCTTTTGTGATTGGCTTACCTCACTCAGGATGATAATTTCTAGTTCCATCCATTTACCTAGGAACCTCTCGAATTCATTGTTTTTAATAGCTGAGTAATACTCCATTGTGTAAATATACCACATTTTTTGAATCCATTCCTCAGTTGAAGGACATCTGGGTTCTTTCCAGCTCCTGGCTATTATAAATAAGGCTGCTATGAACATAGTTGAGCATATGTCCTTGTTATATGTTCGAGCATCTTCTGGGTATATGCCTAGGAGTGGTATAGCTGGATCCTCGGGTAATGCTATGTCCAATTTTCTGAGGAACCGCCAGACTGATTTCCAAAGTGGTTGCACCATCTTGCAGTCCCACCAACAATGGAGGAGTGTTCCTCTTTCTCCACACCCTCGCCAGCATCTACTATCACCTGAGTTTTTAATCTTAGCCATTCTGACTGGTGTGAGATGGAATCTCAGGGTTGTTTTGATTTGCATTTCCCTGACGACTAAGGATGCTGAACATTTCTTTAGATGCTTCTCGGTCATTCGAGTTTCTGCCGTTGAAAATTCTTTGTTAAGCTCTATACCCCATTTTTTAATAGGGTAATTTGGTTGTCTGGAGTCTAATTTCTTGAGTTCTTTGTATATATTGGATATTAGCCCTCTATCAGATGAAGGATTGGTAAAGATCTTTTCCCAATTTGTTGGTTGTCGTTTTGTCCTATGGACAGTGTCCTTTGCCTTACAGAAACTTTGCAATTTTATGAAGTCCCATTTGTCAATTCTCGATCTTAGAGCATATGCCATTGGAGTTCTGTTCAGGAACTTTTCCCCTGTGCCCAAGTATTCGAGGCTTTTCCCCACCTTCTCTTCTATTAGTTTCAGTGTATCTGGTTTTATGTGGAGGTCCTTTATCCACTTAGACTTGAGCTTTGTACAAGGGGATAAGAATGGATCAATTTTCATTCTTCTACATGTTGTCTTCCAGTTGAACCAGCACCATTTGTTGAAAATGCTGTCCTTTTTCCACTGGACAGTTTTAGCTCCTTTGTCAAAGATCAAGTGACCATAGGAGTGTGGGTTCATTTCTGGGTCTTCAATTCTATTCCATTGATCTTCCTGTCTGTCTCTGTACCAATACCAGGTAGTTTTTATCACTATTGCTCTGTAGTACAGCTTGAGGTCAGGGATGGTGATTCCTCCAGAAGTTCTTTTATTGTTGAGAATAGTTTTCGCTATCCTGGGTTTTTTGTTATTCCATATGAATTTGAGAATTTCCTTTTCTAACTCTGTGAAGAATTGAGTTGGGATTTTAATGGGGATTGCATTGAATCTGTAGATTGCTTTTGGCAAGATGGCCATTTTTATTATATTAATCCTGCCAATCCATGAGCATGGGAGATCTTTCCATCTTCTGAGATCTTCTTCAATTTCTTTCTTCAGAGACTTGAAGTTCTTGTCATACAGGTCTTTCACTTGCTTGGTTAGATTCACACCAAGGTATTTTATATTATTTGCAACTATTGTGAAGGGTGTCATTTCCCTAATTTCTTTTTCAGTCTGTTTATCTTTCATGTAGAGGAAGGCTACTGATTTGTTTGAGTTGATTTTATAACCAGCCACTTTGCTGAAGTTGTTTATCAGGTTTAGGAGTTCTCTGGTGGAAGTTTGGGGGTCACTTAAGTATACTATCATATCTTCTGCAAATAGCGATATTTTGACTTCTTCCTTTCCTATTTGTATCCCTTTGACTTCTTTTTGCTGTCTAATTGCTCTGGCTAAGACTTCCAGTACTATATTGAATAGGTAGGGGGAGAGTGGGCAACCTTGTCTAGTCCCTGATCTTAGTGGGATTGCTTCAAGTTTCTCTCCATTTAGCTTGATGTTGGCTACTGGTTTGCTGTAAATTGCTTTTACTATGTTTAGGTAGGGGCCTTGAATTCCTGATCTTTCCAAGACTTTTATCATGAAGGGATGTTGAATTTTGTCAAATGCTTTCTCAGCATCTAGTGAGATGATCATGTGGTTTTTTTCTTTAAGTTTGTTTATATAGTGGATTACATTGATGGATTTCCGAATATTGAACCATCCCTGCATTCCTGGGATAAAACCTACTTGATCATGATGGATGATTGTTTTGATGTGGTCTTGGATTCTTTTACTATAAAAAAGCCTGGAAATCTCGGTGGATGACCTCTGGACTCAGATACAAACCAGCAGACACACTACTGGGGAAACTGAGGCTCATTTCCATCAAAGTCCACATGATAGGTGCTATTGCTTTACCTGGTAAGATTCCTCTGTGGCAGATGAAAACTAGGATGTATAAAGCATGAAATGTGGACATGTGTGGTCGGGGGCCCCATGGACTCCATCAACAAGCATTGAAGGAAGATGGGCAGAACTAGCTCGATTCAGATTCAGCAAAGGAGGGAGGTGCGAGCTGCCAGGACAAGGGGAAGTAACTGGTACAGAAGGAGAAGCAAAGTGGGAGGTCAGATATCCTAACTGACTGTCCAGCCACTCTCCCTCCACAGACACAGCCCAGCCCAGCAGACATAGTAACATCTGCTTTTCCCTGTAAAAGGAAAACAAACATGCCACTAACCTCTCTTTAGGACTTCCTTTAGAGTTACCAGATTGTAAAGGGGACCGGTGAGACCCATTCATGGGTAACTTGCCACCAAGTCTGATCATCTGAGTTTGAGCCCCAGAATCCACATGATGGAGGGAGAGAACTTTGACACATTGTCTGCTGATCTTCATCGATACCCACATGCATGTACACACATGCACATATGCACACATGCTCGTGCACACATACATGCATGTACTAATACATGTGAACGATTGTGTGCACACGCACACACACAAATATTTAAAAGAATAAAGATAATCAAGATGCACACGAAATCTCTTTCCTACTCATGGAGGGCGGAGTGAAGCTTCGTGGAAAATTTTAAAGATAACCCCCCAAAAGAGACATCCCAAATAATGTGACCTTGCTAGGCATTAGCTTAGCATCTCCCCTCTCCCTCTCCCTCTCCCTCTCCCCCTCCCTCTCCCTCTCCCTCTCCCTCTCCCTCTCCCTCTCCTCCCTCTCCCTCT
>NW_021604756.1:310907-312919 GCF_004785775.1 Grammomys surdaster | reverse complement strand
CCTCTTCCTTTTCCTCTCTCTCTCTCTCTCTCTCTCTCTCTCTCTCTCTCTCTCTCTCTCTGTTTCACATGGAATTTTTTCAGAAGATTGATTTTCTGCAAGAAGAGTGAAAAAGACAACATACCAAGCTAGAAGGAGGTAAGAAAAGCCTTTAAGACCATCATTTGCACTAAATTGGTCACAAGGAAGCAAACATTGCTTTAAATGCTTTTCGCAGAGCATCTCGGCTCAGCTCTAGCAGAGATGGAGATAATCGCCTCCAGCTGACCTCTAATTACCTAGTTTGGATTGGAGCCACACCGATTATGTGCCGCCAAATGGATTTCACTGGAATTCAGATTTTCTAAAAATAAAACAGCCAACAACCCAGAGCGAGTACCAGACTCCCTGGATGATTCATCCCAAAGACTAAACTTAGCAAGACTGTGATGTCCGCTTGCCAGAGCACTTGCTGTCTTGTTCTCACGGGGAGGAAATGTTGTCTTCTTCTAATACCCTTGAAAATCAGCCATTCTGTCAAAACCCACATGTGTCTGGGAGACAGAATGATGGCTTTCTGAGAGAAAACCTGGCCCTCCAGCCAGGGGCTACTGCCATGATGACAGCAAGTGGTACCCATGGCAGATGAGACGGGGCTGTGACTGAGCCAGAATGGAAAAACACAATATCACTAATTCACAAAAGACTGTTACCCAGCAGATGACAGCTCTCACAGCCTTGCCCCTGTGAGTCAAGACTATAAATATCACACACGCTGTGAGGGAAGGTTATGCTGTGGGAGACTCAGTCCTTGCTCAGCATCCTTGCCTCGTTGATAATTAAAAGGTCAAAGTGGACTGGAGGGAAGTAGAAGATTGACAACTGGCTAACAACTCTATTTTATCTGCTGGATGAACAAGAACAATTTACCTAACATCTCTGAGCCTTTTCCATCAGCAAAATACAGGAAAAGAATTGTGAAAGTCATAGTGCCACTCTTTCATCTTCATTAATTAACTTATTTATTTACTTTACATCCTGATCGTTGGCCCCCTCCTCCCAGTCTCCCCCCTCACACAGTCCCTCCCCATTTTCCCTCCTCCAACAGGGTGGAGGCTCCACCTGGGTATCCCCTCACCTCAGCCCATCAAATCTTTACAGGGTTAGGCAGACAAGGCAGCCCAGTTAGGAGAATGGGATCCACAGACAGGCAACAGATTTAGGGACAGCCCCACCACAGTTGTTGGGAGACCAGCATGAAGACCAAGCTGCACATCTGTGGAGCCGAAGGCCAGCCAATGCTTGCTCTTTGGTTGGGGGTTCAGTCTCTGAGAGCCCCCAAGGGTCCAGGTTAGCATAGTACCACAGTGAAATGAAAAAGCTGTTGTTGTTTTTGTTGTTGTTTTGAAACTGAAGTAAATATTTGTTTGTATCTAGACAGTGCAAACACTGAAGACTTGGAGTGTCTCACTATTGAGAGGCTTGTGACTGCCTTCTTCCATATTCACTTCCTTGCGATTCTTCCTTGGCGTGCACAGTGTAGATGCCTTGGGGGCTTTTAACAGAGAATAGCTCGGAAAATCATAATGCTCATCGTAGAGCATGGTGGGAGAAGCTTGATAGATAAAGGCAACACAGCTAAATGCTGTCTGTAATGGAGCCTCACAAATGTAAACTGCCACCTTTTCGTTCCTGTCCCCACATTATACCTGGCCAAGTAAAGGGAAACGAACATATTAGGTGAACAGGTGTTTGGTTAGAGATGAGGGGAGGAGAAGTCTCTCAGCTTGGTACACTGCCATTCCGTTAATTGAACAAAACACACCTTACCTGCACTCGCTGACCTAGATATCTCTCTCCAGTGATGGCTACCTTCCATGGATAATTACATTTTGCTTCTGAGCTGAGGTTGAGGCCCACAGCCACTGGCTCTATCACAAGATCTGACATCTACAAAACAAAGATAAAGAAGGAGGAGGAAAACAGAGAGAGAGAGAGAGAGAGAGAGAGAGAGAGAGAGAGAGAGAGAGAGA